>NC_057806.1:326469370-326769370 GCF_018294505.1 Triticum aestivum | reverse complement strand
GGCACCGCCGGACATGCGCGCCGAGCTGATGGGGTGGAGGCTCAGCAACGGGGGCGTCCCCATCCCCCTAGTGCCCGATGTCGATGCGCGCCCCGGCATCTTCGCCACCGAGGTTGACTGCATGAGGGCGTCCCTGCCAGAGAAGCAAAGTGCCCTCCCCCAGTACGCCGCCGACAACCATGCGTCATGGGCGGCGTACTTCCAGTGCCGGCAGGCGCAGCGGCTGGCGTCCACCAACGGGGCGCCGGTGGTGGGCGGCGTGAAGAACTCCGACGGGCGCCGCGTATGGTGGGGCGCCCCCGGCCGTACACTCCACAAGGTGCTGGCGTACCTCGAGGGCGGCAACAACCCACCGCTGGCATACCCTGCGCGGCGGCCGCCCCCTCGCTCGCCGGAGCGCCAAGCAATGGGCACCGAGGAGGTTTGGCTCCTCCTCATCCTCCTCTCAGTCTTCCTCCCATTCCTCCGGCTCGCTGGCGCTGCTCGGTGTCAAGGCCGAGCCCGCCACGGAGACTCCGCTCGGCCGGCGCACGTGCAGCGCCAGCATCGTCATCAACAAGGGCGGCCGGCGCGCCTCCTCCTCGGCTCCCCCGCGCTACATCAAGCCAAAGACGGAGCCGGGCCTCGCCACCGTCAAGACGTAGCCGGTTCTCCCCGTTGTGAAGACGGAGCCCGGGCTCGCCGGCGGTGAGGAGCTCAACAACGCGGCGGCCCTCAAATGGGCGCGTGAAGACTGGGTGCGCACGGAGCTTGAGCGCCAGCGCCTCGCCTACGAGCGCTTCGAAACTCGGCGTCGTGGCTGGGACGAGGGAGGCGTCGTCGTCCTCGACGACAACAACGACGGCGCGCCGCTGATACGTCTCCATCGTATCTACTTTTCCAAACACTTTTGACCTTGTTTTGGACTCTAACTTGCATGATTTGAATGGAACTAACCCGGACTAACGTTGTTTTCAGCAGAATTGCCATGGTGTTATTTTTGTGCAGAAATAAAAGTTCTCGGAATGACCTGAAACCTCACGGAGAATATTTTTAAATTTTATAAAAAATACTAGCGGAAGAATCAACACCAGGGGGCCCACACCTTGTCCATGAGGGTGGGAACGCGCCCATCCCCCTAGGGCACGCCCCCTGTCTTGTGGGCCCCCTAAGGCTCCATCGACCTCAACTCCAACTCTATATATTCACGTTCGGGGAGAAAAAAATCAAGGAGAAGGATTCATCGCGTTTTATGATACGGAGCCGCCACCAAGCCTTAATCTCTCTCGGGAGGGCTGATCTGGAGTCCGTTCGGGGCTCCGGAGAGGGGAATCCGTCGCCATCGTCATCATCAACCTTCTTCCATCACCAATTTCATGATGTTCACCGCCGTGCGTGAGTAATTCCATCGTAGGCTTGCTGGACGGTGATGGGTTGGATGATATTTATCATGTAATCGAGTTAGTTTTGTTAGGGTTTGATCCCTAGTATCCATTATGTTCTGAGATTGATGTTGCTATGACTTTGCTATGCTTAATGCTTGTCACTAGGGCCCGAGTGCCATGATTTCAGATCTGAACCTATTATGTTTTCATGAATATATGTGAGTTCTTGATCCTATCTTGCAAGCCAATAGTCACCTACTATGTGTTATGATCCGGTAACCCCGAAGTGACAATAATCGGGACAACTCCCGGTGATGACTATAGTTTGAGGAGTTCATGTATTCACTAAGTGTTAATGCTTTGTTCCGGTACTCTATTAAAAGGAGGCCTTAATATCCCTTAGTTTCCAATAGGACCCCGCTGCCACGGGAGGGTAGGACAAAAGATGTCATGCAAGGTCTTTTCCATAAGCACGTATGACTATATTCGGAATACATGCCTGCATTACATTGATGAACTGGAGCTAGTTCTGTGTCACCTTATGTTATAACTGTTGCATTAGGAATCACATCCAACATAATTATCTATCACTGATCCATTGCCTACGAGCTTTTCACATATTGATCTTTGCTTAGTTACTTTACCGTTGCTACTACTACAATCACTACAAAACCAATACTATTACTTTTGCCACTATTACCGTTACTTCCATATTACTTTGCTACTAAATACTTTACTGCAGATATTAAGTCTTTCAGGTGCGGTTGAATTGACAACTCAACTGTTAGTACTTGAGAACATTCTTTGGCTCCCCTTGTGTCGAATCAATAAATTTGGGTTGAATACTCTACCCTCGAAAACTGTTGTGATCCCCTATACTTGTGGGTTATCAAGACTATTTTCTGGCGCCGTTGCCGGGGAGCATAGCTCTATTCTTTGAGTCACTTGGTATTTATATCTGTTGATCACTATGAGGAACTTGAAAGATGAAAGAACCAAGATTTTTCCCTCAACTACGAGAGTAGGTAAGGAACTGCCATCTAGCTCTGCACTTGATTCACCTTCTGTTTTGAGTAAACTTGCGATACCTACTCTTTCTATTCATTCTAATATGTCGCATGATATCGATGATGCCACTTCTGCTATGCATGATGCTTATGATGAAACTACTTCTATACTTGATAATACTGTGCCATAGGTGAATTTCTTGATGAACAACTTGCTAGGGTTAGAGAGAATGAAATTATTGAAACTGATAATATTGATGAAAGTGATGATGAAGATTCTCCCCCTAGATATGAATTGCCTGTTGTGCCCAAGGGTTATGTTATGGATGAAGAAACTGCTAGAGACTTTTTAGCTTGCAATGATAGATATGATCTTAAGAAACTGTTAGCTAAGTTGAAAGAAAAATATTTGAATGCTAGAATGAAATATGACCCTACTTTTGCTACTTCACCTATCTGTATCTCCGATAAGGATTATGATTTCTCTGTCGACCCTAAGTTAATTACTTTGGTTGAATCTGATCCTTTTTATGGCTATGAATCTGAAACTGTTGTGGCACATCTTACTAAATTAAATGATATAGCCACCCTGTTCACTAACGAGGAAAAAATTCGTTACTACTATATCCTTAAGTTATTTCCATTCTCATTAAAGGGTGATGCTAAAACATGGTTTAATTCTCTTGATCCTGGTTGTGTGTGTAGTCCCCATGATATGATTTATTACTTCTCTGCTAAATATGTCCCCACTCATATGAAACAAGTTGCCTTAAGGGAAATATATAATTTTGTGCAAATTGAAGAAGAGAGCCTCCCACAAGCTTGGGGGAGGCTTCTCCGATTACTTAATGCTTTGCCTGATCATCCTCTCAAGAAAAATGAAATATTTGATATCTTTTATAATGGACTAATCGATGCTTCTAGAGACCACCTGGATAGTTGTGCTGGTTGTGTTTTCAGGGAAAGAACTGTTGATCAAGCTAAATTGCTATTAAATAATATGTCGAGTAATGATAATGATTGGACACTTCCTGAACCAACTCCTGAGCCAACTTCGAAGAAAAGGGGTATTCTATTTCTCAGTCCTGAAGATATGCAAGAGGCAAAGAAATTTATGAAAGAAAAAGGTATTAAAGCTGAAGATGTTAAGAATTTACCACCTATTGAAGAAATAGATGGTCTTGATAACCCGACACGGGTAGTAAAGGTAAATTCTCTCTATAGATTTGATAAGTGTGAAATCCCATCTACTAAGTTTGCTAGCCAATGCTTGGATGAGTTTGATAATTTTATTGTTAAACAAGAAAACTTCAATGATTATGTTGGTAGACAATTGAAACGTAATGCTTTTATGATTGAACACTTGAGTGATTATATGTCTAGAGTTAAAGGTGAACTTAAACTTATTAGTAGACATGCTTCTATGGTTACCACTCAAGTAGAACAAGTGCTTAAAGCTTAGAATGATTTGCTCAATGAATTACATAATAAGAACAATGATAATGCTGTTAGCGTTGTGACTAGAGGGGGTAAAATGACTCAGGAACCTTTGTATCCCGAGGGCCACCCTAAGAGAATTGAGCAAGATTCTCAAAGAACTAATGTTGATGCACCTAGTTCTTCTAAGAAGAAGAAAAAGAAAAATGATAGGACTTTGCATGCTTCTAGTGAACCTGTTGTTGACACACCTGAGAATCCTCATGCTATTTCTATTTCTGATGCTGAAACACAATCTGGTAATGAACATGAACCTAGTAATAATGTTAATGATGATGTTCATGTTGACGCTCAACCTAGCAATAACAATGACGTACAGATTGAACCTGCCGTCACTACAAAAAAATACACTTCCGTGATGATACGTGTTTGTCACAGTAGGTCACGTTTTCTGTCATGCATGTACATCCATGACAAATTTATGACAGAATCAAGATAGTCATACCTGTGTTGTCGTAGAAGTGTTCCATGACATTACCAAAATTATCATCACAGAAGTGTCCACTTCCATGACGATAAATCGCGCATCACAAAAGTGCTTTCTTCAAGGGTGACCGACACGTGGCATCCACCGTAACGGAACACCGTTAAGCTATCGGGTCCGGTTTTGGATCCGATAACCCGTTAACAGCCCCGACCAATGGGGATTTTCCACGTGTAAAATCATCATTGGCTGGAGGAAACACGTGTCGGCTCACCGTTGGGACAGATGTCATCCACTCATTGGACCCAAAGCGCCAATGATATGTCGACACGTGGCACGACCCAACAGAGGCCCATTCCTTTGAAAAGGCCGACCCGTTTGACTTGGTCAAAAGGTGGCGGGCCGGCCCACGGCAAGCCTGTTAACGGCCTGTTCGCATATAGCCCATTTACAGCCCGTTAACCCAGGGCCCGTTTATGGCCAATCTGAATTAGGCCCAGTAGCGTCATCTGGGCCGTCCAATATAATTCCAGCCCGTTTTAACTTATGGCCCATGTATGGCCCATGATGTCTTTTGGCCCATATGAGGCCCTTAGTAACCCTCGGCCCATTAACGGCCCATGGTAAAACTGGCCCGTAATGAACAGTGTGTCACTTTATACCCATTAACGGCCCATTATTCCGTTGGGCCGTTTCTAGCCCATGTTATCTTTCGACCTTCTTAGGGCCCATTTATTCTTGGGCTCATTTCCAGCATTCGGTTACTTATGGCCCATTACTGTCATTTCCTACTTGTGGGCCAAATTCAGCCCGTGCTTACAGTCGGCCCGTTTGTGGCCCTTTAATACGTTGGGCCATTTTCATAGCGTCATCAAATATGAGCGATTAACGACGGCCCATTATGGTTGGCCCATGAACGGACAATTCTAACTCTAGCCCGTTTACGACCATAAAGCGGTATGTTATTGGCCCATGTTTGGGCAATGAATCATATGACCCGTTTAAGGCACATTGATGATACGACCCGTAGAAGGCCCATTGATGATACGGCCCATAGAAGGTGCATTGTTTCTACGGCCCGTAGAAGGCCTAGTGTCACTATAGTAAATATGTAGCCCATGGTTATTGTGGCCTAGTTTTAAAAAATAGGTTATTGCGGCCACTAGCGAACCGCGGAAAAAGAACAACACTGACTACAAGCAAACAAATAAACCAGACAACAAGGAAATAAATAAGCAAGCAACTTACGCTAGGCTATCACGTCTATTACACATATTACATCCACTGGGCATCAAAGTTCACCACCAGTGCAAATATAGGGAACAAAGCAGCATATCATATACACTGGTTGTCAAAGTTGGCGACCAGTGCAAATAAATGCCGCGGCAAAACAAGTCTAGAAAATAAAACCACTTTAGAAGATCTCAAGAAACAATATCCTGGGTACCCATAATGCTGGCAAGATGCTTAGCAAGCTTATTAACTTTCTCTTGTTTGGCGCTTAAATCCTCCAGCGCTTGCTATTGTACCAGAAAGCATGCATCTGAATTCTGCAGGGACTTCCTCGGTCCTTCAGCTTCCTGTTGCAAGACATCTGATCGACGTCTTTCAACTTGAAGCCGAGACTCAAGAAGAAGAACTGATTCAGGCAGCGAGTTCGAAGAGCTTGTGCAGTAGTAGTGGCAAGTAACTCGAACACTACATCAAGAAAGGACTTCTAGGTTCTCTCACTGTCGTCAAGGTAGTTTTTATCAGCTTTCTTGGAGACCAACAGGGATGTCTCATTATCTTGAACCTTATTTGCATTACTTCCTTCACCATTGCATAACGGGGTATTGCTCTCCAATATTTTGTTCGCATTCTAAAAGAGAAACAAGAAGACACGCCACAGGTTTACCATGTTGTATATGAAACTCATTTTGGTAAATCAGTTCAGTAGTAAAGTGCATAGGATAACAGCATGAAACAAACATATATCTATGTACCATGGTCACTTTATTGTCTATATCATTCTAGTTTTTGTTGCCAAATCAAGATAGAGACACAGTTCAAATAATATTTTTTCAAGACAAAGCAGAATAGACAGAATATAAGTGTGGGAAACTATAGAGACACTTGTAATGTGCATGACATGAGAACATAACTGTTTATTCAATTGAAACTAAAATGAATATAGATCAAGTTACAACAGCAAACCAGTTAAAGAAACAAGTTTAAAACATACCTGTTGCGCCATTCGAGTTTCAATTCCATCCTTCAAATTTGAAAATAGTTGGTCTGAGTAAATACAGTGATGCAAGAGCAAAGGAGTATGAACCATAGCTACAGAACCTGACCTGAGAACAATTCTTCTTCTCCTTTAAGCATTGAGTTGGGATTCGGAGTGGTGGTCCTTGTGCTTTGGGCACTGCAGTTCCCTTACTAACTGCTCATGTTTGGGTGCTCTGTGGTGGAGATGGTGATGTGTCAACTGGAACTGGGTTACTATCTGCTGGGGTTGGGGTTAGAAGGGGTGTAGCTGGTTCTCTGTCCAATTGGGTAGGGGTACAATCTGCGAGAGTCTGGGTTATGTGTGGTGGGGCTGGTTCTTGGGAAAGTACAACCGTGGTTCTATCTGCATCAGCTGGTAGCACTATCTTTTCTGAAGACCGTGTTGTTACTCCCTTAGATACTGCCATCACCCTCTCCAATTCAAATGGCTGATAAACAAGAAAAGTAATTGAATGTATAGACATTGTATGATAGACAGGTGCAATGGATAGTGGGGAATAAAAGAGGGCATGAAATAATTCACATTTATGTTTTCTAACCAAACAGGATAGCATGACACAATTTCACATATATGATGGCTAACTAAACATGATAGCATGATACAATTTCACATTATGATGGCTAACTAAAAAAGATGGAAAGACATAGTTCAAAATATGATGACTATGTAAACAAAATGACATTATATAACTATATAATGTGTTTATTAAATAGGTTGGCATGCCATAATTCACATACATGTCGCCTATGGAAACATGATAGCATGATATAATCCCCGGATAGAATGACATAATTCAAAATATGATGATTGTAAACACTAAATAGGATGAGATGATATAACTATATGATGTCTTTATTAAATGGGTTGCCATGCCATAATTCAGATAGATGTTGTGTATGTAAACATGATGGCATGATATAATTCAAATATATGATTTATATAGTAAGCAAGTAAGCAGATGGCAATCCATATATGATGTAAAAACTAAGCAATGCAAGACAACATGCATGACATGGGTAATATAACCCTGCCAAGTTTGAGCGTAGACCTCAGGGGGGAAATAGGACTGGTCATCAGTCTCTGAATCCTCCTCTGAGGAGCTCTCTGTATCTAGCAAGATGTCTGCTTCAGTAGGTAGCATTGTCTGCTCTGAATACCTTGTTTTCACTCCAGATACTTCCATCACCGCTTCAAATGGTTGATGCACAAGAAGAGTAGTTGAGTATACAAACATTGTCGACAAAAGGAACACGTAATACAAAAAGTGATAGCATGATATAATTCACATACATGATGATTGGCTCAACAACATGGCATTGCATAATTCACATATATAACGCCTTTGCAACAAGATAGCATTGCATAATTCACATATATAATGTCTTGCAACAAGATGGCAATGCATAATTCACATATATGGTAATTAGAAACTAAACAGGTGTCATTCACACAAAGCATGTCTAAACTAATCAAATGACACCGCAATGCAAGACACCATATGCACGATATGAGCAACATAACCCTGCCAAGTTAATTAGAGCATACACCTCGGGGGGGGGGGATAGGACTGGTCATCTGTCTCTGAATCCTCCTCTGAGGAGATATCCGTAACCAGCGAGATATGTGCTTCGTCAGATAGCATAGTCTGCTCTGAAGACCTTGTTTTCACTCCAGAATTTTCCATCACCGTGTCAAATGGCTAATGCACACGAAGAGTAGTTGAATGTACTAACATTGTTGAAAAATGTAATACGTAACGAAAAAAAGGATGGCCTGATATAATTCACATATAAGATGACTGGCTAAGCAGGATGGCATTGCAAAATTCACATATATGATGCCTGGCTAAACAAGATGGCATTGCATAATTCACATAAATGATGAATAAACTAAACAGATGGCATTCACACAAAGCATGTCTAAACTAAGCAGTTGACATATTTGATGTATAAAGTAAGCAATGCAAGGCACCATATGCATGATATAACCAACATCGGCATGCCAAGTTAGAGAAGACCTCATGGGGTAAATATGAGTGGTCTTCTGCTTCTAAATCCCCCTCAGAATAGTTATCTTCCTCTTGACTACGATCCGAAATGGGTGGAGGGGGGCTGCCTTTGCGCCCACTGAGGGAGTCCTGGATTAGGGGGTGTTCGGATAGCCGAACTATACCTTCAGCCGGACTCCTGGACTATGAAGATACAAGATTGAAGACTCTGTCCCCTGTCCGGAAGGGACTTTCCTTGGCGTGGAAGGCAAGCTTGGCGATACGGATGTCAGATCTCCTACCATTGTAACCGACTCTATGTAACCCTAACCCTCTCTGGTGTCTATATAAACCGGAGGGTTTTAGTCCGTAGGACAACATACACATCAACAATCATACCATAGGCTAGCTTCTAGGGTTTAGCCTCTCTGATCTCGTGGTAGATCTACTCTTGTACTACCCATATCATCAATATTAATCAAGCAGGACGTAGGGTTTTACCTCCATCGAGAGGGCCCGAACCTGGGTAAAACTTCGTGTCCCTTGCCTCCTGTTACCATCCGGCCTAGACGCACAGTTCGGGACCCCCTACCCGAGATCCGCCGGTTTTGACACCGACATTGGTGCTTTCATTGAGAGTTCCTCTGTGCCGTCGCCGTCAGGCCCGATGGCTCCTACGATCATCAATGGCGATGCAGTCCAGGGTGAGACCTTCCTCCCCGGACAGATCTTCGTCTTTGGCGGCTTCGCACTGCGGGCCAATTCACTTGGCTGTCTGGAGCAGATCAAAAGCTACGCCCCTGGTCGTCGGGTCAGATTTGGAAGTTTAAACTACATGGCTGACATCCGCGGGGACTTGATCTTCGACGGATTCGAGCCACTGCCGAGCATGCCGCACTGTCACGACGAGCATGATCTAGCTCTGCCGCCGAATAGTGCCCTGGAGGCCGCACCCGCATCGGCTCCGACCCTTAATTCGGAGCCAACTGCGCCGATCGAGGAAGGGCAGTTGGACGCCACCTCGGGGGCTGCGACCCCAACGGCGATTGAGCCGAACACTAGCCCCGTACTCTGTGAGACTCGTGACTCCTAGGAGCCGGACTCCTCTCTGGACTCCGAACCCTCCGCGCCCCTGCCGATCGAATCCGATTGGGCACCGATCATGGAGTTCACTGCCACGAACATCTTTCAGCACTCGCCTTTCAGCGATATCCTGAAGTCACTGAAGTCTCTCTCTTTATCAGGAGAGCCCTGGCCGGACTACGGTCAGCAAGGTTGGGGTACGGACGATGAAGAAATTCAAAACCCACCCACCACCCACTTTGTAGCCACTGTCGACGACTTAACCGACATGCTCGACTTCGACTCCGAAGACATCGACGGTATGGACGCCGATGAAGGAGATGATGAAGAACCAGCGCCTACTAGGCCCTGGAAAGCCACCTCGTCATATGACATATACATGGTGGACACCCCAAAAGAGGGAGATGGCGATGGAACAGCGGAGGATGACCCCTCCAAGAAACAGCCAAGCGCCGGCGTCAGCGGCGCCGCTCAAAATCCCGCCAACACAAAAACGGTGATTCCAGCACGGGAGATAATAATACTCCGGAGAGTGCCGAAGAAAACCCCCTCCAGCAAGGTTTAGCACAGGAGGATGGAGAAACCAGCCCTCATGAGAGAGCGGCAGACAGAGAGGTCGAGGACGATAATTATATGCCTCCCTCCGAAGACGAGGCAAGCCTTGACGACGATGACGAATTCGTCGTGCCAGAGGATCCCGTTGAGCAAAAGCGTTTCCAACGCAGGCTTATGGCCACGGCAAGAAGCCTCAAGAAAAAACAGCAACAGCTTCGAGCTGATCAAGATTTGCTAGTTGACAGATGGACTGAAGTCCTTGCGGCCGAAGAGCATAAACTCGAACGCCCCTCCAAGAGTTACCCAAAGCGCAGGTTGCTACCCCGATTAGAGGAGGAAGCACTTGATGCGGCCGAACGGCCACCTCGTGGCCGCGACAGAGAGGCCTCCCGGCCCTCCACTCAAGCCGCACCCCGTACCAAGGCACGGGAATATGCACCGGACTTACGAGACATGTTGGAGGACAAGGCAAGGCAAACACGATCGATCTACGGATCGCGTGGGCACCCCACGGCTCGAGACGGTAACCGTCACGCCGGCCACAAATTCGGCAGGGCCGAACACAGTAGACAAAGCTCATTGGAGCTACGTCATGATATCGCCCAGTACAGAGGCGCTGCACACCCACTATGCTTTACAGACGAAATAATGGATCATCAAATCCCCGAGGGTTTCAAACCCGTAAACATCGAATCATATGATGGCACAACAGACCCTGCGGTATGGATCGAGGATTATCTCCTTCATATCCACATGGCCCGCGGCGACGATTTTCACGCCATCAAATACCTCCCACTCAAGCTTAAAGGACCAGCTCGGCATTGGCTCAACAGCTTGCCAACAGGATCAATCAGTTGTTGGGAGGACCTGGAAGCCGCATTCCTCGACAATTTCCAGGGCACTTATGTGCGACCCCCAGACGCCGATGACCTAAGTCACGTAATTCAGCAGCCAGAGGAATCGGCCAGGCAATTCTGGACACGGTTCCTAACAAAGAAAAATCAAATAGTCGACTGTCCGGACACTGAGGCCCTAGCAGCCTTCAAGCACAATATCCGTGACGAGTGGCTGGCCCGGCACCTTGGACAGGAAAAGCCGAAATCTATGGCAGCACTCACGACACTCATGACCCGCTTTTGCGCGGGAGAAGACAGCTGGCTTGCTCGTAGCAACAATATGACCAAGAACCCTGGTAGTTCGGACACCAGGGACATTAGTGGCAGGTCGCGTCGCAACAAGCAGAAGCGCCGCATTAACGGCGACAATGCTGAGGATACGGCAGTTAATGCCGGATTCAGAGGCTCTAAATCCGGTCAGCGGAAAAAGCCATTCAAAAGGAATCCTAGGGGCCCGTCCAGCTTGGACCGAATACTCGACCGCTTGTGCCAAATACATGGCACCCCCGAAAAGCCGGCCAATCACACCAACAGGGATTGTTGGGTGTTCAAGCAGGCAGGCAAGTTAAGCGCCGACAATGAAGACAAGGGGCTGCATAGCGATGACGACGAGGAGCCCCGGCCGCCGAACAACAATGGACAGAAGGGTTTTCCCCCACAAGTGCGGACGGTGAACATGATATACGCCACCCACGTCCCAAAAGGGAGCGGAAGCGCGCGTTAAGGGACGTATACGCGGTAGAGCCAGTCGCCCCAAAGTTCAACCCATGGTCCTCCTGCCCGATCACCTTTGATCGAAGAGACCATCCCACTAGCATCCGTCATGGCGGATTTCCGCATTGGTTCTAGACCCAATTATTGACGGATTTCATCTCACTAGAGTCCTCATGGACGGCGGCAGCAGCCTGAACCTGCTTTACCAGGATACAGTGCGAAAAATGGGCATCGATCCCTCGAGGATTAAGCCCACCAAAACGACCTTTAAAGGCGTAATACCAGGTGTAGAGGCCAACTGTACAGGCTCAGTCACACTTGAAGTGGTCTTCGGACCCCCGGATAATTTCCGAAGCGAGGAATTGGTCTTCGACATAGTCCCATTCCGCAGTGGCTATCATGCACTACTCGGACAAACCACATTCGCCAAATTCAATGCGATACCGCACTACACATACCTTAAGCTCAAGATGCCAGGCCCTCGTGGAGTAATTACGGTCAACGGAAACACCGAATGCTCCCTCCGAACGGAGGAGCACACGGCGGCCCTTGCAGCGGAAGTACAAAGCAGCCTCTCCAGGCAGTTCTCCAGTCCGGCCATTAAACGTCCGAACACCGTCAAGCGCGCCTGGAGTAACCTACAACAAGACCTCCTGGCACGTTCCGAGCAGGCGTAGCAATACGGCCCCAACCCCAACCCTAGCAAAAAGGCGACGCTAGTACTTCGCGTACATAACTACGCTCAAGAAATACCATGGGCATAGGGGGAGGGGCACCATCACGGCACGCCCAAAACACGGCTTAAACCGCACCAGGGGCTGCCGATTTTTTTACTTTTCTCTTACTTCCAGGACTCTACTCTTCGGAAGGCCTGTTCGGCAGTTCAATTGCCGCACAAACGACGCAAGAACCAGGGAAGCAGACAAGCCATGCCGCATTACGGAAATCCCAGGTGGTCTCTATCACGAGTAGTATACCTGTTTCGCATACTATTCCGCAGCTTGCCCCTGGAGCAGACATGTTAAATAGTCCAACTTTTCGTTTATTGCATTACTTGTATCGTTCTGCTTTGATCGCCACTATTTTTAATAAACAATGCATAGCTTTTGTCTACTTTTGCATTATCTTTTTTATAAATAAATGATCCTTAATGACATGTTGCACCCGTACAACTTGGTACGGCCAAAATACGCCAGTGGCTTTTAACACCCCTCAATATGGTGTGAGAAGTCCGAACACTTTCACAAGTGCGACACCCCGAACTTATAGCATTATATGCATCGGCTCCGAATCATGTCTTGGGTCAATAGTTGGGTTTGCCCGGCTCCTATGTTTTGGTGCCTTACGTTCCGCTATATCGGCTAAGGTAGCACTAGGAGCACCACTGCGATTGTGCCCCAGTTGAGCTGGGCTGAGCACCTCAGTGGAGAAAGCTAAAACTGACTGTCATGATGAACTGAGAGCCGATCGCTGTTCGAGAGGTTTTTTCGAGTCCCTAAAGACTTATGCCGCTTAGGGCGACGAGTCGGCTCTGTCCGGCCAAGGCATGGATAGTGCCCCGAACTCGGTCTTCTGAATACTAGGGGCTTCGTCGAAATTTAAAATTATAGAATTCTATGGCTAAGTGAGAGTGTTCATGCATTATAGTCCGATTGCCTCGTTCGTCGGGCTGAGCGCCTCCCTCGAAGGACCCAAACATGGGAAAAAGAGCGCCCAGATTTATCCCCGAACACCCCAGCACTAGTGGCAAGGGGGCAGAAGTCGACGACTCGCCATCTCTCAGTATTGATAAATAGCCGCACAGAAGGTAATATTTTAAATTCAAGTAGCATTGCCCAGCGCATATGAACAAGTTTTCAGCGCACAGGACAAAAAACGAGCGAGTTTTACTCAAAAATTACATCCCTAGTACATTCATCCGCCACAAGGCGGGCACCCTTCAGAACATCCTTATAGTAATTTTCGGGCTTGCGATGCTCTTTCCCCGCTGGTGGCCCGTCCTTCACAAGCTGCTCCGCATCCAGCCTGCCCCAGTGCACCTTAGCACGGGCAAAGGCCCTACGGGCACCTTCAATAAAGACGGAGCGCTTGATGACTTCGAGCCTTGGACAGGCCTCCACCAGCCGCCGCACCAGCCCGAAATAGCTCCCAGGCAGAGCCTCTCCAGGCCACAACCGAACTAGGAGGCCCTTCATGGCCTGTTCGGCCGCCTTGTGGAGCTCGACCTGTTGCTTCAGCTGGTCGCTCAGGGGCACGGGGTGTCCGGCCTCAGCATACTGAGACCAGAACACCTTCTCCGTCGAGCTGCCCTCCTCGGCTCGATAGAATGCGGCGGCATCGGATACACTCTGGGGAAGATCTGCAAATGCCCCTGGAGAGCTCCGGATTCGGGTAAGTATCAAGTAACTCACGTTTATGTGTTTACTTTGCATAAAGAATGCCTTACCCGCCGCTATTTTCTTCACCTCATCCAACTCCTGGAGGGTCTTCTGGGATTCGGCCTTGGCACACTTGGCATTTTCAATAGCCGCCGCGAGCTCGGACGCTCGCGTCTTCGAGTCAAGCTCCAAACTCTCATGTTTCTTCATGAGAACCTGGAGCTCTTGCCGCACCTTGCCAACCTCGGCCTCATACCTCTCCCGCTCGGTGCGCTCCGTGGCCGCACTCTTCTCGGCCTCGAGCAGCGCTTGCTTAAGGGTCGCCACCTCAGATGTGGCCCCTACAATAGCCATGTTAATCCTGTCATTTCTTGCAATTGCACCTTTTTTATATACATATTCAACCAAGGTATTTCTTACCTTCCTTCTCCTCGAGCTGCTTCTTGGCACGCCTGAGCTCTTGCTCGGACTTCTTGAGGCTCTGCTTCAGCGTGTCCACTTCTGCAGTGAGTACGGCGGACGCCAGCAGAGAAGCATGCACACGCATATTGACTCCTTTTGTTAGACTCCTGCGAATTTTTTGATCCTCTATTCGGCTTTTCTTCCCGAATGCCCAACAGAGCATCAGGGGCTACTGTCTATGTGGTAATATTATTTACACATTATTTACTTACCTCAAAGCCTGTCAAAAGGCTAGTACAAGCTTTAGTCAGTCCGCTCTTGGCAGACTGAACCTTCTGGACCACTGCACTCATAATAGCGCGGTGCTCCTCGTCGATGGAGGCGCCTTGGAGCGCCTCCAACATATTGTCCGGCGCCTCTGGGTGGACGGGGGTCGCCGGCACGGTGGAATTGCTCCTCTTGGAAGGAGGTCCCCCGCTGGACTCCGGAACCCTTGAAGGTTCCGGAGCGGTGTCCGGCCTAGAGCCGGACTTGGAGCCCTGGGGGGTTTCATCCCCTTTACTCCTGGAGTCCGGGAGGTCGCCTTGCGGCGCCTCCGGGACCACCTCCTCCCTGCTTGGAACTGGTTGGGACAACACCTCGGTGTCGTCCATAGGGCGGGGGGAGGAAGCCGTCGGAAGCGAGTTCACATCCGACGAGTCCAGTGAGCCGCTCGACGATGCGTCGAGCCGGTCTTTGGGTGGGCTGCATAAGCATATTCGATATAAGGGAAAGTTGTGCAATAAACGAATACTATGAATTACTCTGGTATCCGGATACTTACGATTTTGCCAGGGGCTTGGCCCTAGGCTGCCACTCCTCTCCGCCGTTGTCGGCATCGTCGGAGTAGTCCGGAGGAAGGGTTTTCCCCTTCTAGGACCCTCCGGCCTCCTCAGAGAGGGCGGCCTTCCTTTTCTTCTCTCCTCCCGCTGGAGGGGGAGAGGTCTCTTCTTCTTCCTCCTCGTCTTCACGAGAGGAAGGCACTTCGGGACTGTCGAATGATGAATCCGACACCTCCTGGCGCCGGGCACTCTTTCGAGTCCCCATGGCCCTTTTCGTGGCCTTCTTCTCCGGCACCACATAGGGCGCCGGAACCAGCAGCTTCGCCAAGTGAGCGTCCGCTGGGCCTTCGGGCAAAGGAGCCGGACAGTTGATCTGTCCGGATGTCACCTCCCAATCATGTCAAAGATAAGGGAGCTTAGATCCTGCATAGAGTCAAACTATGAAAAACTGATACCCTGTAAAAGGACAAAAACAGCTTACCGCGTGAGCGTGATGCTGAGTACTGAATCCGCGAACCTCGGTAGCGGATGCGGGAGCCTCGGGGCCTTTGAAAAGCATCCTCCAGGCATCTTCGTACGTCGTGTCGAAGAGCCTGTTTAGAGTTCGATGCTGCGCCGGGTCGAACTCCCACAGGTTGAAGGCCCGTCGTTGACACGGGAGGATCAGGCGGATGAGCATAACCTGGACTACATTGACAAGCTTGAGCTTCTTGTCCACCAGGGTTTGGATGCATGTTTGGAGTCCGGTCAGCTCTCCTTTTTTACCCCAAGACAGGCCTGTCTCCTTCCAGGAGGTGAGCCGCGTAGGGGGGCCGGATCGAAACTCAGGGGGTGCGACCCATTCGGCGTCGCGCGGCTTGGTGACGTAAAACCACCATGATTGCCACCCCTTCAGGGTCTCCACAAAGGAGCCCTCGAGCCACAGGACATTGGCCATCTTGCCAACCATGGCACCGCCGCACTCTGCCTGGCTGCCGCGCACCACCTTTGGCTTGACGTTGAAAGTCTTAAGCCATAGGCCGAAATGGGGCAGATGCGGAGGAACGCCTCGCACACGACGATAAACGCCGAGATGTTGAGGACGAGGTTCGGGGCCAGATCGTGAAAATCCAGGCCGTAGTAGAACATGAGCCCCCGGACAAATGGATGCAGAGGGAAGCCCAGTCCGCGGAGGAAATGGGGGAGGAATACCACCCTCTCATGGGGCCTAGGAGTGGGGATGATATGCCCCTTTTCGGGAAGCCGGTGCGCGATGTCGCTAGCCAGATATCCGGCCTTCCTCAGCTTTTTGATGTGTCCCTCCGTGACGGAGGAGACCATCCACTTGCCTCCCGCTCCGGACATGACTGGAGAAGGTTGAGGTGGTAGTGCGGACTTGGGCACTGGAGCTCGAGTGCGCAAGAATGGATAGGCAAAGGAGGAAGAAGGCGTGGGTGAAAAGGTGGATCCTTATCCCCTTATATGGGTGGACGCAACTACATGTCCCCACCAGCCTGGTAAAACTCGCTTATCTCCAAGCGCCGTAATCAAAGGCGCGGTTGGGTTACCCACGCCCGTATTGATGAGAATCCCGGAATAAGGGGACACAATCTCTGCTTTGACAAGACGTGCCAAGGAAACCACCTTGCATGACGTGCTGAGGTGGGATAATGAAACGACTCGGATAAAAGCTTGGCCGTGGTGTGTCACACTACGGGATACATCAGCAGATTAGATTTGTGTAAATATTATTCTCTCTATGGCAATATGTGGAAAACTTATTTTGCAGAGCCGGACACTATCTTTGTGTTTAAAATCTTCTATAAAGTACTTGGAGGAGGAACCCGCCTTGCAATGCCGAAGACAATCTGCGTGCCGGACTCGTCGTCATTGAAGCCTGGTTTAGGGGCTACTGAGGGAGTCCTAGATTAGGGGGTGTTCGGATAGCCGAACTATACCTTCAGCCGTACTCCTGGACTATGAAGATACAAGATTCAAGACTCCGTCCCGTGTCCGGAAGGGACTTTCCTTGGCGTGGAAGGCAAGCTTGGCGATACGGATGTTCAGATCTCCTACCATTGTAACCGACTCTATGTAACCCTAACCCTCTCCGGTGTCTATATAAACCGGGGGGTTTTAGTCCGTAGGACGACATACACATCAACAATCATACCATAGGCTAGCTTCTAGGGTTTAGCCTCTCTGATCTCGTGGTAGATCTACTCTTGTACTACCCATATCATCAATATTAATCAAGCAGGACGTAGGGTTTTACCTCCATTGAGAGGGCCCGAACCTGGGTAAAACTTCGTGTCCCTTGCCTCCTATTACCATCCGGCCTAGACGCACAGTTTGGGACCCCCTACCCGAGATCCGCCGGTTTTGACACCGACACCCACCATGGAGCGACGTCTGCATGAAATTTTATTGCCACACAAGGCTCGTCTCTTTTGCTCTACATGTTCAGTTCCATTGTGTACAATAACTGACATGCATAGGAATAAAACATAGTGAGATTATGTAAGGAGTGCATGCACAAATCCAGAGTGATGGTAGCAAACTGTGGATAGACCCAAAACCAATGATAGCAGGCAGATAATAGCTTTAGTTAAAAAATACAGATAATGGCTCCTTTAATGTTTGTTTGCACCCAACATGAAACTCATATTAAACACCCGAGATTAACCAGATAGTACTGATTGCTGCCCCAATATGTACCCCCCAACCATTTAAAAACTCAAGTTTCAACATAAGTTTGGACTTGACTCGGAGTCTAATAGGTGAACACGACAATAAAGTAGCATGTCATCATATTAAGCGATGCATAACATAAGCAGACACGGAAGAGTGCGACCTCTCTTGCGGACTCGTGTAGTCCTCAAGGTCATCTGCCCAGTTGATGATGGTAATGCAGTTGTCTTGGCTGCCGGCGGCGGGGAAGAAGATCTGAGGCGGTGAAAGACACTCTGGAGAGCGGATCCCTGCTGTGGTGAACCCTTCCGTCGTTGGAGCAGTTGAGCTGGGGTGGAACACAGCACCGCAGGAGCAGGACAAACCACACAAGGTTTTCTTTGACACATATCTGTAATAGAAGTAATTGTGTAAGGGCTTGTTTGAATTTGAGGATTCTAACAATGTAGGGATAGGAATAGACAGGAATAGGATAGGAATGCACGTGCAAAACAGAGAATTTAAAAACAGAGGATTTCTGCCAATCTGGGTGTTTGGTTCACAAGAATGGGAAGATCACAGGATGCAAAGAAGCATGGTGAGATTAAGTCAAACCACAAGAAAATGTATGATTATAATGCTATTATGCTACTATCTCTTAGTCTCGTGCTTCATGAATAGGAATTTGACAAGGAGGACAAGTGGAAATTAAAATTCCTATGATTTTTATTTCAAGGAGACACTAAAGGAACAAATCCTACAGTTTTCCTTTGCTCCATTCCTTTGCACCAAATTCATGAAAAGTAGTACCATATGAAACTTTCCAATTCCTATGTTTTTCATTCACTTTTCCTTTCAAGCACTGGAGATTCCAGTAGGCAGGCTTGAGCAAGGAAAATACTACACTAAAAAATGTTTTTGTGCTACTTCTATTACTTTGGACCCAGGCCACTGCCCTACTAGCTCAACTCCCAGGGCCATCAACAAATGCACAGCTCAAACGCGCAGAGATAAATAATGATGGCGTTCAAGAGAGTCCATCACGGATAGCTAAAGTTGCCTGGTACCTCACTGCTTGTCATATAGTAGGATAAAATGATCGTATTTCCCGTTACTCCGTGTGCTCAGTGGACAATATATATAACATGTAGAGTAAAAAAGATATGAAACAAGTGTACAACCTCTTTGGCGAAGCCATGTCGATCTCAGCGTGATTGGGTTGGTCGGTGAGGATGCTCCGACTGACTTGGCTGTCGGAGGAGGGGAAGAAGATCTTAGGTGTCTGGAGATGGAGCCCGAGGTACTGCTCCGCTGTGATGGAGGGTTTCGTCGTTGGAGCAGCTCCGGTGAGTTGTACGACGCCGAGGCTGAAGCAGGACAAGAGAGACAATGTTAACCTGAGTGGAATTCTAATAGCATCTCCAAT
Organism: Triticum aestivum; assembly: GCF_018294505.1. Taxonomy (NCBI): domain Eukaryota; kingdom Viridiplantae; phylum Streptophyta; class Magnoliopsida; order Poales; family Poaceae; genus Triticum; species Triticum aestivum. The sequence goes on along the minus strand of NC_057806.1, from coordinate 326,749,895 downwards.
AGATGACATAAAATACATAACCACAAAGTGCTAGATGTATACATCAGCCGCTCATCTCTGAACTTAACTGTTGAAACTGAATTTAACTTTTGAAACTGAACTTAACTGTCGAAACTGAATTTTGCTGTCGAAACTGAACGCACTAGAGGTGAGGATACACGTCAGTCGACTGACTTTTTCATCTCTGGCCACTCGATTTTGCAGCCGTTGGATACGAAATCAAGGGCCTGCAGTTCATCTTCAACCTCCACCCCCCTGAGCCGCCAGCCACCACCGGCCAAACAGCCACCCCCTGCCACCCGTGGCCGGCGATGCGCCGCCCCGCCCGCTGTCGGATTTCGGGTTCCAGCAAACCCTTGAGGTTCGAACACTGGGGTGCGCGCGGAGATTTCGCCTTCTACCTACCTGCACCCCTCCGCCTTGCTAAGATCTAAGCTATGGAAAGAACAACACAAGAGACACAGGGTTTATACTGGTTCGGGCCACCGTTGTGGTGTAATACCCTACTCCAGTGTGTGGTGTGGTGGATTGCCTCTTGGGCTGATGATGATGAGCAATACAAGGAAGAACAGCCTCACGAGGGTATGTTCTTGGCTGAGGGGATGAACTGCTAGGAGGAGTTCAGTCACCCTTCTCTCTCTCTCTTCTCGATTCTCTCTCTGATTTCTTATCCCTCTCCGATTTCGATCTCTCCTGTTTCTTCTCCCTCTACCCTATGGGTGGCTAGTCCTATTTATAGGCAAAGGCCCTGGGCCTCTTGCCAAATATTGAGCGGGAAGGGCGCCAACAATTGGCCATTTTGAAGGGGAACATCTGGTACACTTATCCTGACTAAAGTTGGTCCTCGCCTGCCAAAGGCTCTGGTGGTGACGCTGGCTTGGGCTCCACAATGACTTCCTCCCTGCCGTTGGACTGGTCTTGGTCTCGTTGCACCGAAACGGGTGCCTTTGCTTGATGCTCTCGCCTGCGCTTGCTCCCTTTGCACCAAAGAGGAAAGGAGGACACTGCGCGGGCTGGCGCCCGCCTGGCACCCTTGGTCGTCATGGCTTGCGTCACGGGCACCTCGTGAGGTACCCCGCCTTGATCTCTCCGCCTCCTCGTGAGCCAGCCTGACGAGGCCGTGCCTGAGGAAGCTCCGTGTCGTCCGCCCCGCGAGGCTTGGCCCCTCTTGAGGGTCTTGGGTCTGCGTTGATGAAGATGGGCCGTGCTGGGCCCCCCTTTGAGCCACGCCGCAGGCCGCAGGCAGGCAAGTCTGGGGACCCCCATTCCCAGAACGCCGACAGTAGCCCCCAGACCCAAGGCGCACCCGGACTTGGCCGTGCTGGGAGGCGAAAGGGCAAGGGCGAAGCGCCGCGGGCCCTAACAGCCTGCGGCCTTGGGCGCCGCATGGCGGTTGATTGGACGTGAGCGCCTCAGCAACGGCGCGAGTTGATAAAGGAGCGGCATCTGCCTAAGCTTTGCTTTTTGCTTTCTCCGGTTGCTGCTCAGATCCCCTTTCTTGCACCTCTCCTTCCTTCCTCGAAAATTTCCAGATCTACTCCGACCGCGTGACCTAGGAAGCCATGGCGCCTCGTCAGTCCCCGACCGGAGCTTGGTACTCGTCTGCCCTGGACTCGTCGAACGTGTCGGAGGCAAGCCTCGCCCGATTGCGCCGGATGGCGGCGGCGCGGGGCATCGACGGGGCAAAGGTGTTCAAGGCCGGCTCCGCCACCCCTGAGGGCCAAGGGAGCACCTTCTATCTGTTCTTTGTAAGCGCCATTGCTGCTAGCCTGGTGCCTCCCTTCTCCGAGTTCTTCTTCTCTGTCCTCCGCAATTATAAGCTACAGGCTCTGCATCTCCACCCCAACTCCGTCCTTCTCCTGACAATCTTCGCCTATTACTGCGTGGCTCACGTAGGGGTGCAGCCCTCAGTGGCCTTCCTGCGCCACTACTTCTACCTCCGGACCTCTCGCGGCCCTGCTTCTGCGTGCACGAGCTTCATCGCGTACGGTGGTGCCATTGCCATTTTGAACCCCGGGAAAAGGATTGAGGGCTTCAGGAGCAAGTGGGTCTTGGCAGACGCTGGGCGCATCCACCCTCGGTTGATCTTGCCCACGGAGCAACCCACAAGCTCCAGCGATTGGGGTCGAGCGGAGCTCGCGGACCCCCGCGCGAAGCTGGTGTTAGAGAACATGGACGCGGATCTGAGGCCGGCCAACATGGCGGTGGCGAAGCTGACCGGTGCGTCGCTGCTGAGGGAATTCCTGGAGCACCAGCTGGCTCCGCTTCGGCAGTACTCACTTCCGATGTGGAGGCCCCATCCGAGCCCAGCGGCGTTGGCCGACGAAGATCTAGCTGCGGTCCTCCAATCTCTGGTCGGGGGGCGATGTGGCGAGGTTGGAGGGCGCTCCTACGCCCTTGTTCCTCCGCGACGACTGGGAGCAAGTAGTGGATTCCATGCCTGTCTTCAACGGGGACGGGCACGTGCCCATGGAAACTCCCGGGGAATCGGTGGACATGTCCTCCGACGACTCCAGCGAAGAGGAGGAAGGAGGGGAGCGGGAAAAAGGGCCTGACTCCGAGGCGACTGACGGAGAGTCGAGGGCTCCCCTCCCCCGGCGCAGGTCCCGCGCTCTCCGCCTCTTTCCGAGAGATGACGACGAGGATGATGACGAGCAGGGCGGCGGGAGCTTGCCCCCGATCCCGAAGAAGGACAGGACCGGGCTGATCTCCCGCGGGTCTGCCCCGGCCCCGAGGCGGACCGCAGACGCGCCTTCCGCTCCCGAGCTTCCCAAGGTTGACCCTTCCAGCCGGCTTTCAGGCTTCAAATTTGGCTGGAGGCTGCCTGAGCTCACTGGCGACGACCCGTAAGCGCTTGATTCTTGTCTTTATTTCTTGTTCTGCTGCTGAGGCTTGACGTCCACATCTCTTGGACAGGCTGGCGCCCGCAGCAAAGAAGCCGAAGGGAGCTCCTGAGGTTCCATCCGTGGCAGCGCCTCTCCCGCGAAGGAAGGTGACCGCGACGCACGGGCTTCTCCTGCACGGTCGTCCTCGCGAGGCCTGGCTGAGCCGGCTGGGGCGAGCTCAGCCCCCATGGCCCAAGTGACTCCCAAGGTGCCTTTGCCTGCTGCCGCCACTACAGCCGTTGGGGCGCAGCAGGCTCCACCTCAGGATGCTGTGGTCGCGCTGCCGCCTTCTCCTCCTACTCCACCGACTGCTGTCTCTCCGACTCCTCCTGCCGTTCTGGATCGTGCTGCTGCTGAGCTGGACCGGCTGCGGCAGGATCTTCTTGGCGCCGACCCTCGCTTGGTGGCCGGGCACTTGGAGCTGGCTTCAGGATGGATTTGCTCCGACGCTTCGATTCAGGCGGCACTGGTCCAGGCCTCGACGGATTGCGATAAGGAGAGACAGGCCGTCCTTGAGGCGAAGGCTGCTCATGGCGTAGCCCTGGGGGAGGTGGTCGACGTTCGTGGTCGCTGCAAGGCACTGGAGGACAAGCTGCAAGGCCTGCGGGACAAGCTCACGAAAGAGGCCCGCCTTCGCCAAGAGCAGGAAGAAGGCGTGAAGGCTCGCGAGGCGGCCGTCAAGGAGAGGGAGGTCAACCTCAGGAGGCGCCGTGACCGCCTAGGCGCGCTAGAGCAGGAGTTGGGGGCGAGGAAGGTCGAGCTGGACGACAAGGCCCAGGTTCTTGCCGAGGACCGCGTGGCCTTCGCGGAGATGGAGGCGAACGCTCGCTCCTCGCTGAGGACACTTTACGACAGCAGCCTGGAGAGCCCGCTGGCTGGCGCCGAGGATGGCCCCGCCAAGCTGCTTCCCTTCCTGGTTCGTGCTCTTGAAGATGTCGCCCTTGGCCTTGGCCCCACGGCCAAGGCCGAGGCGCGTGTCCTGTCTTCTGCAGCGTTGACGCGGGTCCTCACCCACATCTACCTTCGCGATCCCAGCGTCGACCTCGACAGCCTGCTGGAGCCAGTAAGCGGCGAGCGTGCCGCTGCCGCTGCCGAGGCCGTGAAGGGTCGCCCGGAGGCTCTGCTGGGGAAGTTCCGGGCCTTCAGCACCAAGCCGAAGCAAGGCGCTGCCGACCCCGCTGCTCCATGAGGCGAACCCACTCCGCACTGCTCCACCACCGACAAGTGACTCCGTTGTGGCTCCTGTCCTGCCTTTAATTCCTGCACATGTATCATGCCTCGGGAAGGTGTTTAAACTTGCGTTTGGCATTGAGATAACAGTGTTGACTGTAATATTTGCTTTTGAATTCCTTGAAATTTACGCTTTTCCTTCCTACTTGCTTATGTTCTACGCCAGCAAAGCCCGGCCCCGCGCATACCTCAGCCGCCGTTAGCCCCGACCGGAAACCAGGACGGGACCAAGGAGTGAGGGGCTACGTGACAAGTTAGGCTCCTGAGTCGCGATGCTCAGGAGTCCCCCTTGGCGCACGAACAACAAGTAGAGAAGTGTGATGTGGGTGGATCTACCGTTCTACGTCTGCAGAGCCCGGCCGCGCGCATACCTCAACCGTCATTAGCCTTTCGGAACTAAGGAGTGAGGGGCCACGTGACCAGTTAGGCTCCTGAGTCGTGATGCTCAGGAGTCCCCCTTGACGCTCAAACGGCCTTCGTACCTTGGCTCCGCTCGGGGAGAGACGCGCGACGAACCAGGCCCGGGGGGGCCTGGCTGGGTGGCGTGCGTCTGGGCGTGACCCAGGCGCAGCCCCCGTGCCCAGCCCCTCGCGCGGCACTCCCGAGGGGAGGCGTTACGATGAGGCTAGACACTGAGCTCTGGGCTCCCTGAGGTTGATGCGGCCCGGGGGCCGCCCTCAGTTGTTTATCACCAGCGCGGAGCATAGCGCTTCCGTATGTGTACGGGCATAGCCGCTCCTCGGTAGTGTCGTCAGCCAGCGCGGGGCATGGTGCTTCCACTAGTACGTGGGAGGGGGCTCCCCTCTGGGAGGAGCCCCCGGGGCGTGTACAACCCCGCCCTGACACGTGGCTGGCACGGTAGGGCCTGGCGAGGTGTATCTGGGCACCCGTGAGCCAGCGCGGGACTCACGGGGCCCTACCTCTAGGCGGGTTGCGCCTGGCACTAGGCCTTATCTTGTGATGTGTCCCTGCAAATTTGGTTAGATGCCGGCACTCTATGTCCTCGGGTCCCGGCCCTCGAGCTGGTCTCAGCCGTCGCTGGTATGCCAGGTCGCGATGCCGTGGACAAGGCCAGAGGGTGAGGGCTGGAGAGCCAGTAAGAGCCCTAAGTCGCGATGCTCAGGTACCCCCACTTTAACGTGCAAGTGGTCGGCATGGAGAAGAAGAGGTGCCGTGGACAAGCATCAAATAATCAAGCATGGTGGGTCGAACGCATAGCCGGACATAAACGCAAAAGGGATACATGCCGCTGGGTCTGGCCCGAGCGACTTTGGGATGATGCAGCCCATGGGGCGCCCCCAACAAAGTAAGCTAACAACATGAAACAAAAGGGATACATGCCGCAGGGACGGACCCACGCGGCCTGGGAATAATGCAGCCCTGGGGGGCGCTCCCAGCTGGAAATGAAACTTGAAAGATGTCACCTGATGATGTTGAGGACGAAGGAGTGTTGGTGTAGCAGACTCGGTGGGCTGTGGAAGCCAATCCTCACGAGCCCCAGGCCCGGGGGCCTCGGGAGGCTCCAGAGGCGCTGGTGGCTCCTCGCGGACCATCTCCATCTCCGCCAGGGCTGCGGAACGCCTGGCCTCTTGAGCCTCCATGATACCCCTCATGAGGTGCTGGTACGTGGCAGCCGCGTTCGGCAAGCCGTAAGGCATGCGAACGTAGCTGTGGGGTGGACATTCGCAGCGCCCCACTCGCGAGGGCTAGAGGCGCTCCAGAGAGGCGTCTCGATTGAGCCCTGGTATGTCGATGCAGAAGCGTAGCCCACCATCCTCGCCTGGATGGGGAGCCACAGCTGGTAGGCGGCGGCCGCCTTTCATGACTCTTGACTCCTGTAGCTCCTGAATGGCCTTGCTGATGAACTCCTGAGGGTCTGGCTCTCCTTGCCTTACTCCTTCTTGAGGGAAACGTGCTTCGAAACACGCCTCCATGTGGTGCCCAAGCGCCTCCCTCGTGACCTTAGCCAGGTCGGTGGCCCTCCAGGGGAGAGCCCCTGAGCCTTGCCTGAGGAGGGCGCCGGGTGCGCTTTCCTATGTGATGGAAGGAGGTTCCCCCTGGGCAGGCGCGGGCCCTGAGGGGCCTGCCTCCTGAGGGGCCGGGCCGGACGATGTCTTCTTCTTCTTGGGGGTGGTCTCGGGAAGCCTCCTGCTTCCGCGATCCGGGTCTTCCAGTGATGCGGCCTGAAAGGCTCGTTCCAGGGAACACACCGCGTCCTTCTCTTCACAGGGCACCGTATGACTCCGCCACTTCCTGGCATCTTGAGGACGTTGTAGCCGTGGTGAGTTACGGCCATGAACTTGGCCAGCGCTGGGTACCCAAGGATGGCGTTGTACGGCATGCGAATGTGAGCGACGTCGAAGTTGATGAGCTCGGTGCGGTAGTTGTCGCGTGCCCCGAAGGTGACAGGGAGGCGGACCTGCCCAATCGGGACCGTGGAGCCGTCGGTGACTCCGGAGAAAGGCTTGGTTGGCTGAAGCTGGTTGTAGGGTACTTGGAGATTGTTGAATGTTTCCACGGACATGACGTTGAGCCCTGCCCCGCCATCGAAGAGGGTCCTGGTGACCACCACGTTGATGATGATTGGGGAACAAAGCATCGGAGGACTCCGGCTGTAGCCGCACACTTGAGCTGATCTGCTGAGCTGAACGTGATGGCGCATGCCGACCACCTGAGAGGGCGCGTGGCTTTGAGCTTGGGGAGGACTGCATTCACTTCGCGGGCGAACTGCTTGAATATGCGTTGAGAGGCTGGGGCTTGAGCCCCGCCCAGGATGCAGGAGATCGCGCGCGGCTCCTGGAAGCACCCAGCCCCCTCGTCCTGATGGCGGTCCTCATTTCTCCTTGGCTGCGGCGGCAGCGGAGGGAGGCCTGCATTGCCTTGCGGGCGATCCTCGCGAGGCTGATCCCTCCAGTCTCCCTCGCGAGGCTGGTCTTGCCAGCAATCCTCGCGAGGTCGATCGCGCCACCCTTGGCGCGGGCAGCGGTCTTCCCAGCGTCCTGCGTTCCTTCCTCCTCCTCGACCGTAGCCCCGGTCACCGCGGTTGGGACGACGGCCGATCCTTCCTTCTCGCACGGCTCGGAGCTCTTGACATTCGTTGGTGTTGTGGGTGTGGAGGTCGTGGTACACACAGTACCGACTGCCCTTGGAAGATTTGGGCTGATCTCTGCCCCGCTTGGTGTCTGGTTCTGCCGCGAGCACGGCAGCCCCCTTGCGCTTCACATCCTTGGCCTTGGGCTTCTTCTCTTCTGGGTCTGTGGCAGGCAGCTCGAGGAGGGAGAGATGCCCTTCCTCAGCCCTGGCGCACTTGGTTGCCAAGTTGAACAGCTCCAAGGAAGTGCACAGGTCTTCATGCATCGCTAGCTCCTCCTTCATCTTGACGTCGCGCACGCCGTCGGAGAAGGCTGAGATGATGGCCTCCTCGGTCACCTTGGGAATCTTGAGGCGTGCGTTGTTGAAGCGCTGGATGTACTTCTGCAGGGTCTCTCCGGGTTGTTTCTTGATGCGGCACATGTCGCTCACGGTGGGTGGCCGGTCGCGAGTACCTTGGAAGTTGGCGATGAAGCGGGTGCGCATCTCGTCACAGGAGGAGATCGTGCCTGGAGCCAGGTTCAGGAGCCAGGTGCGGGCCCCGTCCTTGAGCGCCATGGGAAACCAGTTCGCCATGACCTTCTCGTCTCCGTTGGCAGCTTCGATGCCCAGCTCATAGAGCTGGAGGAACTCCGCAGGGTCAGCCGTGCCGTCGTAACGAGGAGGCAGGTCCGGCTTGAACTTGCCAGGCCACGCGACGCTGCGTAGCTCGGTGGTGAAGGCACGGCAGCCTGCTGTGGCCACGGGAGGCCTTGGGTGACGGACAGCTTGGTCTTGCATGTCCCCACGCGCTGCAGCTGGGAGCAGCGTGGGGTCTTGACGTGCGGGAGCAGGAGCATGGTCGCGACGTGCTGGAGCAGGGAGCACCCGGGCAGCTTCTTGCGGGCGAGGGACTTCTTGGCAGCTCTGCTCTTGCCGCGCTGGCACCTGACGGAGCGGGTTCCGCCCAGGGGCCACGTGCCTTGGAGCCATGGCGCCTTCTTGAGGAGGAGGCGGCTAGGGCGCCGCCGGAGCTTCGTCGCCCGCGCGGGGCGGGGTGCGGTGCAGCGGAACAGACGGCGCAAGAGAGCCCCCTGCGGCGCGGACGAGCTCGGCAACGCGGTCGAGCCATTCTTTGCAGACGTCGTCGACGGGACGGTAGCGCAGGAGCTCGTTTGCCGCGATGAGCGCAGCTCGAGCCTCCATGGGTGCGCGGAGCGCGCGGGACGAAGAACCAGCTGGGGTGAGTGAGGGAGTAGCGGTGCGGCCGTCTTGCCGCACAGACGGATGCTGAGACGATGCTTGCTGCTCGTCCCCCGCCGGGCCGGTGGCGGCGTTGACGGAAGGTGATGGGGAACGGCGAGGATGCCCGCCGACAGGAGCCGTCTGGGCGACGCGGGAAGCGAGAGCGGCCCGGCGCTCGGCGCGGGCCCGACGAGCGTCAGACATGGACGCGATGGTCGGAGGAGAATGGGGTGGTGGAAGACGAATTCCGGCGCACCCCTACCTGGCGCGCCAAATGTCGGATTTCGGGTTCCGGCAGACCCTTGAGGTTCGAACACTGGGGTGCGCGTGGAGATTTCGCCTTCTACCTACTTGCACCCCTCCGCCTCGCTAAGATCTAAGCTATGGAAAGAACAACACAAGAGACACATGGTTTATACTGGTTCGGGCCACCGTTGTGGTGTAATACCCGACTCCAGTGTGTGGTGTGGTGGATTGCCTCTTGGGCTGATGATGATGAGCAATACAAGGAAGAACAGCCTCGCGAGGGTCTGTTCTTGGCTGAGGGGATGAACTGCTAGGAGGAGTTCAGTCACCCTTCTCTCTCTCTCTCTCTCTCTCTCTTCTCGATTCTCTCTCTGACTTCTTATCCCTCTCCGATTTCGATCTCTCCTATTTCTTCTCCCTCTACCCTGGGGGTGGCTAGTCCTATTTATAGGCAAAGGCCCTGGGCCTCTTCCCAAATATTGAGCGGGAAGGGCGCCAACAATTGGCCATTTTGAAGGGGAACATCGGGTACACTTATCCTGACTAAAGTTGGTCCTCGCCTGCCAAAGGCTCTGGTGGTGACGCTGGCTTGGGCTCCACAATGACTTCCTCCCTGCCGTTGGACTGGTCTTGGTCTCGTTGCACCGAAACGGGTGCCTTTGCTTGATGCTCTCGCCTGCGCTTGCTCCCTTTGCACCAAAGAGGAAAGGAGGACACTGCGCGGGCAGGCGCCCGCCTGGCACCCTTGGTCGTCATGGCTTGCGTCACAGGCACCTCGTGAGGTACCCCGCCTTGATCTCTTCGCCTCCTCGCGAGCCAGCCTGACGAGGCCGTGCCTGAGAAAGCTCCGTGTCGTCCGCCCCGCGAGGCTTGGCCCCTCGCGAGGGTCTTGGGTCTGCGTTGATGAAGATGGGCCGTGCTGGGCCCCCCTTTGAGCCACGCCGCAGGCCGCAGGCAGGCAAGTCTGGGGATCCCTGTTCCCAGAACACCGACACCCACCCTGAAAACACTCCCCACCGCCGGTCCGTCGCCGCCCCGGCCATCCCTGTAGGCCCCTCCCCCCCCCTGCCGAGATTTTTCTCCGGCGATCCCCATGCCACCGCCTCACCGCCGCCGGCGACCACCGCCCCCACCCTGAACCCTAAGATAGATAGTGGGGTACCTCTCCGGTGAGCCCCCTCCCCGTTGTGGCTGGTTCTTCCTTAACTCCGGCGAGCCCCCAACCCCCTGAAAATCGACTAACCCAAAAGTCGATTCAGTCGACTGAAGTGTAGCTAAATCGGAGCAGCATCGCAAGAAAGAGCAAGAGCGAGAGCAGCAGCACGAGCAAGAGCAAGAGGAAGAGCAGACCAGGCAGGGGAACGAGAGCAAGAGCAGAGCAGCAGCGCGCGTGAGAGCTAAAGCAGCAACAACTCCTACTAATGTGGCCGCCGCCGAAGGAACGGCGTCATGGAGGAAGTGGCCAGCGACGCCACCGTGGATGGAGCCACGCCGTGTCGGCTCGGGAGCGAGCACCGGCAGCACCGTGAGATCGAATCAAGAAGAAAATGTGGCGATTAGTGTACAACCTCTTTAGTGGCGCCGATTAGGCCGCAGCTTCATCCGAGGAAACGGTGATGATGATGCTCTTCCAGTGGTGCAGGTGAAGACGGCGGTGTGGGAATGAAGGTGGCGCGAAAGACGAGGGGAACATCGGGGCGGCTCCTTGGAGGTGGAGGACGGGGTGGCTGAACCGACAGGACGACCAGATCAACGACGGATCCTCATCCGGTACGGTGGATGAGGGACGTCGAGGTGTTACCGTGGACGACATCGTCAAGGAAGAGGCTCTGGCAGGGTGGCGGGCGGAGGAGGGTGTGGGGCTTTGCGGGTTTTCCCGGCCTCGATGTACGAATGGGTGGGCGGATGGGATGGGAGTGGGGAACCATGGCTTAGGGACGCGCTTGTCCGAAATGTGGGGTAAGTTACGAAAGTACCCCCATCGATTTGAGGCGGTTCTTTCGGTTCAGTGGTATCACGGGCATTTCGCGTGTCAGGATTTCATAGGAGGTGGGAGTTTTCGCGCGCGTTGTAATTTTGGAATAGCAAGGCGCGGGTTGCGATGGAGGGAGTTTTCGGAGCACAGCGTGACAAAGATATATCTTAAATATTTCGGGCTAACAAGGCGCGGGTTGAAATTTCCGGACAATCCTAACGTGTACTGTACCAAATCAATCCGCACTACAAATGTCATTCAAAACTTTGAATTCATGTTATGTTCAATTAAAATATTTCTCTACGTGTATAATGCATGCAACCTAGTACTCAAATGAACGTTTTAGTGCATTCCAAACGTATATACTACCACTTCACTATGAACTAAATTTGAATTCGTTTCTCTATTTGAATAAGATCTACAATAATGATTGTTGTGAAGTCAAAGCATTTGAATTCGTTTCTCTGTTTTAATAAGATCTACAATCGTCATTATTGTCAAGTTAAACCATCGTTTGTGTATTATCTTCGCAACACACCACATGAGTAGTCTTGATTTACATATGAACTATGTGTACTATATGAACTCCAACTCGATTTTTTGAATCCACTTTATGTTGATTTCAAATCATAGTACATTTCAAGCTTTAGCTAGATCATCACAAACTAAACCATGTCTCATATGTATAATGTGTTTATCGCATTATGTATGGTGCCCCGCCCCCTACGCCTACACGTATTTAGATGTGAGTTGCAAACACCACACATTACCACAAATTCAATTAAAATGTGAGACTATTCGATATATAGTATTGTTTAGATTGTTCGATATTTAGTTGTAAGCTGCAAACGCCACACATTATCACAAATTCAAATAAAATGTGAGATTGTTCGATGTATAGTATGGTTTAGATTGTTCGTCATTTAGTTGTGAGTTGCAAGCGCCATGCATTATCACATTATGGTATAACATGTGCAAAACCACAACACGCGTATCACTGCTATATTCATGCATGCATATGTTTAAAACACTATGATCTCCTGTTCAAATATATGAATCCACTTTCATATCAAATTATGATCTTTGTTAGTCTCTTACAACCACATAATCCTCTAACCTTTGTAGCTACCACTAACTTTCTCTCGTGCATGCACACGCCCTCCTCGCCCTCCCCCTCCCTCAGCATTCTATCCATCGCGCACATTCATTTTTTTTTCTTTAGGTCGTTCTCCCACAGTCTCCACAACTCCTTTCCGACACACACCGATCGATAAACCTCTCCAGTGATGTGTGCCTACAACATACACATGCACCTTCAATCTCCTCCTTTATGTGTCCTTGCCTCGTGTCTCTCATATGGTCCCACACACGTGTAAACTCTCGCCCCTCTTTTCATCGATCTCACAACCGCACACTCATCCCCCTATCTAGCTAGTAGCCGAGCCTCTCGCACCACCTCCTAGCTTCATTCTCTCTGTCTATACGTCTCGCCAGGCCTTATTTGCCTCTAACAAATGGACGTACATCGACCGATCTCCCGCTATACATATAGCTAGCTAGGTCCTTATAACTCGTTTTTCCCCACGCATCGATCGATCTACCTCATTAGTTGTGTCTCTCCCTTCCTCCGACAAACAACAATTGATTTACCGATCTAGTTAGGTTTGCTTACCAAACACATGGTTCCCCTTCATCATCCATGGATGTGTCCCGATAGATCTATCACGCACAGGCACACACAGAAACACATCCCCACTCTTATTGATAATATTGCAGTTCCACCCTCAGTTTGTCTAGTAGGACTCTCCCACCATCTTCGAGAAGCAACTCCATCACCCATCCAGCACTCTATCCCTCTCCCTCCCTCCCTCCCTCTCTCCTCTCTCTCTCTCTGTCCCATCCTATTTCCCGTCCTTCAGTTATGTATGGACGTCGACCGATCTCCCTCAAGACATAGCTGGGTCTCTCCTTCTCAACACATATACGAGTCGTTCTAGCTCTATAGTTAGGCCTCTGCCTACCCCTCCCCCACCCCCTCGCACGCACACACACCGATACATCGAGCGCTCTAGTCATGTCTCCCTGCCACACACAAACTTGACCTATGCCCGCTGACGTTTCGGTAGCTAGGTCAGTCACCCTATATGTTTGACTTCCACACACACACACACACAATTTCGATGGCTCTCTTCATCGATCTCACACCCACCCACTTGATCCTCTCTTCGACTCTATCGATATCTATGACCCCTCCCTCTCTTCTCATGGATCGCCCGACCCTCTATATATGATATGGATAGGCCTCCATTTCACACACATTGCATGCAAAATTTTATTTGAGATGTCATCGACACATATTCCCACAAATGCATTCACGAAATCAACCCCCCCCCAAATAAAAAACACTCACGAACGCACAAGCCATTTGTCTAGGTTTGTATCTCTCTCTCACACACACACAGGTAGGTGGGGGACGTGCACGAAGAGAAGAGGTGCACGCACGGCGCACGTACTCCCGTCTCTTTCCCAACCACACCCGTGCGGGTACACAATGGAGCTCATTTCTGTACGAAAAGGCATCCCACGTGGTAACTTGACATGTGTACTGGTTGTCCACCAGATGGAGGGAGGATCGTCTACCACGGGTGAACAAACAAATTGCGACTTGACGTGTTATGTTAAAAAAGAGGCAAACCATGTGGGGCCTACCTTAGAGGCAAGGCTCTATACACTAGAGTACTTTTGATGTGTCCCGTCAACTCGTATAACGAGGAGAATCTTGCTTAGTACACCCGCTCCCTCGCCCATGCGCGCGGTGGCTCACAGTATGAGGAGAAAATTTTACTAGTATTCCCTCCGTTTACTCCTCATCCCTACCTTGGTTAGAGAGATTATCATATTGTTTGGAATATATGTCCTTTAGTAGATTTCAATATGAACTACTAGTACATACTCCAAACACTGATGTATATAGACGTATTTTAGAGTGTAGATTCACTCATTTTTCTCTGTATGTAGCATAAAGTTGAGACACTTATTTTGGAATGGAGGGAGTACATATTTGCTATGATCTGTCAATCATTGAGATGCAATAGCATGCATGTTAGTCTCCTTTGTATTTGATGAAATGTTGCCACGGGCAACCTTGGATGCAAGATACATGTAACAGAAGCTGGAAGCTTCATAGCATTGTACTATCTCGCTGATAAATTATAGTACGTACTATACAAGTACTTCCTCCATTCCTAAATATAAGTATTTGTAGAGATTTCACCATGAACCACATACAGATGTATATAGATGCATTTTAAGTGTAGATTCATTCATCTTGTTCCGTATGTAGTCCACCTAGTGGAATCTCTACAAAGACCTATATTTAGGATCGGAGACAGTACTATGTAAAGAGTTAGGTGTCGCACGGTGTCCAGAAAATATGGTGATAGTGTGAGGTGGGCCATGTAATCACTAAGCCTGCATGTTTTCACTGCTCTTGCACTCCTCCGCCGTAAGAATGGAGAAAATTGTAATCTAGTAGTACCTCCTTTCGCCGAAAGCGTGGGACATCCAGCAGTCCTACCACCTCAGTAATAATGACCAATGAGCCATCAAATCACATAGACCCAACAGTAGGTTGGACGGACGAAGCAACCATCACTCTTAAATCCGCTTCTCCCTTCAACGCAGGCGCCAGTGAGAGGTCGCGTCCGCTCTGCCCGGGCATGAATGCGACACTGACCATTTCAGGCGGGAAGCACGCGCGGGCGATGGAGGGGCTTTGGATGGGCCAGGCTGGTCAGGAGCGGGCGTGGCAGCTGTCCGCCTGTCCCTACCGGACGCCCGGAAATGAGAGGATGCACCGACTCTGGCAGCTAAAATCGTACACTACGCACCATCTCTCTGTAGGAGTAGGTCGATCTGTCGCTCTCTCTAACACACACATGCTGTTAAACACACACACGCACACGCACACACAGGTTCATAGAATAGGAAAATTGTGCAAGTGTGAAGCCATAGGAAGTGAGATACAAATGGAGTACGTACAAGAAGAGAAGAGGTGACGAATATTCCATCAAACCTGGACTAAGGAGTAGTACTCCCTCCGTCTAGGTGTTAAGTCATCCTATGAAAATCAGATATTCCCAAAATGTTTAGGCGTCATCCATCAACTTCGCATCTCAATCCCCTCCTGGCCTCGTTGCTAGTGAGCGTTGTTACTTAGGGAGCGTTTGGATCCTTAGCAAGAACAGCTTATAGCATAGCCGGGTAAGGTCGGGCATTTGTAACTGTTAAAATATGTTAGCTTTTGTGGGCCAGCTAGCTTGGGTGGGCTAGAAAAAGCTTGCTAGCTCAGGAGAGCCAGATTAGCTCGCTTCCGACGGCAAACTTTGCGTAGTAGTAACATAGACTAGTAACATATGCATGTTGTACTAGTCCAAGTTACTCACCACTATGACCAGCCTAAGCAATGTAACAAAACGCTCCTTACTCTGCCTTGTTATCTCCCCCGGAAACCCAATGCATGGAGCGCAACTACACGTTGATCAGTCAAGAAATCAAAGTCGGTTTGCATGCGAGTTAATACATGGCCCTCCATGGTAGCTAAAACGGCATCTCTTAGTTGTTTGGATCAATTGTTGCGTTTAGAGATAGAAATCGGGGCTTTGATTGGAGGAATGACCGGTCAAGTTTCTCCTTCTCCTCCAGTCTACTTGCACCTTGGTCCCGCTGCACCTTCTAACGTGACTTATTACACCTAGACGGAGGGAGTCGTACGAGATATGGTGGCACACTGACTTAGGTTGAATACAAGTGCCCAAAATTGTGTGCATGTTATAATAAGGATTCACTTAAAATAGTACGTGAGCGAATAGAGGCATCAATTGGAAAGTGTTCCCAAGCAGTAGCGAGATGTGTGAGGTAAGATACACCGCTGACGCTTTTAATTTTTCTTATTAATTTGTTCGTTTCACCCTCTGACTGGTGGGACCCAACATACTACGTGGAGAGAGGTAAGGTGACTAAGGCTGCATTATTTCTGCACCACTGTGGATAGTCTTACCACCAAAGCCACATGACATGATTATGATTTAAATCCCAATGACTCCCTATAACGCCCTCGATGCGGCTATATCTCCCACGTGTCGAAGCACGACTTAGAGGCATAACCGCATTGAAAGCAATGTCGCAAGTGAGGTAATCTTCGCAAACAACCCATGTAATACAATAAGGGAAAAGATACATAGTTGGCTTACACTCGCCACATCACACAATGCATATATAAATCATTACATTCATCCAAATACACTCAAGGTCCGACTACAGAACCAAAATGAAGATAAAACCCAAATGCAACATAGTGCCCGATCGCCCCAACTGGGCAGCACTACTGATCGTCTGGAAAGGAAACGTAGTAACGATAAGAGTCTTCATCGAACTCCCATTTGAGCTCAGTCACATCATCTGGAATGGCATCATCGGTCCCTGCATCTGGTTTTGAAAGGAATCTGTGAGTCACGGGGACTCAGCAATCTCACACCCTCGCGATCAAGACTATTTAAGCTTATAGGAAGGGTAAAAGGTATGATGTGGAGCTGCAGCAAGCGACTAGCATATATGGTGGCTAACATACGCAAATGAGAGCGAGAAGAGAAGGCAAAGGCACGGTCGATGAAACTATGATCAAGAAGTGATCCTAGAACAACCTACGACAAGCATAACTCCAACGCCGTGTTCTCTTCCTGGACTCCGCCGAAAAGAGACCATCACGGCCACACACTCTGTTGATTCATTTTAATTAAGGTAATCTTTAGGTTTTCTACAACCAGACATTAACAAATTCCCATCTTCCCATAACCGCGGGCACGACTTTCGAAAGTTCAAATCCTTGCAGGGGTGTCCCAACTTAGCCCATCACAAGCTCTCACGGTCAACGAAGGATATTCCTTCTCCCAAGAAAATCCGACCAGACTCGGCATCCCGGTTACAAGACATCTCGACAATGGTAAAACAAGTCCAGCAACACCGCCCGAATGTGCCGACAAATCCCAATAAGAGCTGCACATTTCTCATTCTCAGGGCACACTCAGATGAGCGCTCCGTACAACTAAAACCAAACCTCGAGTTTCCCAGAGGGGGCACTGCAAAGGGCTCTAGTTTGGACCAACGGAAACTAGGGCGGCAAGAGTGGAACAAAACACCAAGCATAAGGCCGAGCCTTCCACCCTTTACCAATTATATAGGTGCATTAAGATAAACAAGATAATATGGTGATATCCCAACAAGGAACGATCTCCAATCTTCACCTGCAACTAGCAACGCTATAAGAGGGGCTGAGCAAAGCGGTAACATAGCCAAACAACGGTTTGCTAGGAAAAGGTGGGTTAGAGGTTTGACATGGCAATATGGGAGGCATGATAAGCAAGTGGTAGGTATCGTAGCATAGGCATAGCAAAAGAGCGAGCATCTAGCAAGCAAAGATAGAAGGGATTTCGAGGGTATGGTCATCTTGCCTGCAAAGTTCTCTGAGTTGACTTGATCCTCATAAGCATACTCAATGGGCTCCTCGTTCATGTACTCATCTCCCGGCTCTACCCAAACAAGAACACAAGCAAAGGGAGACATAATCAACCACGTGCAATGCATAAACAACATGATGCAAAACATGGTATGATATGCGGGATGCGGTATGGGGTGCATATGCATGATTTGGAAAGGAATTATTGAACCTGGCCTCAATTTGGAAAACCAAGACTTCCACTGGAAATAGGAGTTGATTTCGATTGAAATCGATATAAAGATCACCGGAATCAGATGCACGGTTTGGAAAAGACAAGCAAAACAAAATATGGCACCGGTCTGCGATTAACAACACGAAGCCTTCTAAATGCATCAAGAACAACAAGCTACAACACTCTAACATAGCAACAGAATACATGGCAGGGATCCACTCAAGATGCTTGACACAAGATGAACACCGAGCTATGGCTAATTCACTCAATAGCAAGCTCAAACAGGCATGGCAAAAGTGCAAAAGATAACAGGTTACAGACTTAGAGAAATTAACAGCATGTCAGGAATTTAACATTAGGAACATATCATGGCAAATCAAGGCATGGTATGAAGCTACTCAAAGCATACAACAAAAGTCCTTTACTGACCATAAGCCAAAAGGGATCAGAAAATACAATTGCAACCACGTAAACATAGCAAATATCGTTAATAGATTCAGACTTAGTGAAAAACTGGAGCATGCAAAACAGACATCAAGTAGGCATGTTTACGAGCTCGATGCACTCACCACGAGGCATTGCATGAAAAACTAAGCATACACCGAGAAAGTAGACATGGCATAGAATCTAGACATGGCAATGACAACAACATAGCATGCACGGATCAACTACAACAAGCTCGGCAAAATTTCTAAACATGTTAACAATCTGCCAGGAACATTTTATAGCAAAAGTAGAGCTTGATTGACTCAAGCTAGGGTGCTCCATAAATGCAAACAAAGACATGGATGGATAGAGCACCACAATATCTACAAAACATCCTTACTGATCATGCTCAAAAGAGGCACGGATCACTAGGAATCAACATGAACATATGGCATAAAAATTACAGCAGGGCAATGACTTAGAATATTTCTAAGTCCCTGAAATCAGCAACATTACGTAAGCTACTTTGCGTGCTTGTGCTAGTCACCACATAGATCACAAAAATACATGGCATACATCCCTGTAAAGATGGCATGGCATACTTCAAATCACATGTAGAGCTCAAGATCATAGCATGCACACAATAATCATGGCAAAAAAGACAAAAGAGCATTTGCTGATAATAACCTGAAACTAACATCACATAGCCCTCTTCCAACAGCATTTCGGGCATCAAGATGAGCTCAAATGAAAATGATGCAATGAGATGAAATGATGTACTCGTCGAGACAAACATTTCGATATGATACACGCATGAATCGGAGCAACGGGGATGAAGTTATGATGCTGTGAACATGTGCAAAAATAATTGAGCGAGAGGGAAAAGTCAACCGAGATCTAGATCGGATTAGGGTTCCTCGCGGGCACTGTAGCAGCACGGCGGCGAGCTTGCCGGAAACGAGGAAGAAGACGACGGTGGAGGTGGCCAGAGCGGGTGCGGTTCGGCTGGCGATGGCGAGGTGGCGTGACGCCGGCGCGGGGAAGAGGCGGAGCGGGGCGGCATCGGTTGGGAGGAGCCGGACGACGAGGAGCGCGGCAGGGCGCCGAGCGGCGATCGCCGGCGGAGGCGGGCGGCGGCTCCGCACGGCAGCACGGGCCGCGGGGAAGAGGCGGCGTTGACTTGGCGGCGGCGGGGCGCGGGATGGGCCGCGGGGGCTGGCGCTGGGCTTCACGGGCCCGCGCGGTCGGCGGCGAAGGCGGCGAACCCCGGCATGCCACATGGCGGTGGCGCGCAGGGTCGGACGTGTCCGGCCCGGTGGATGTGTCCGGCGCGCGGTGGAGGAGGGGGACTAGGGTTTCGTCCGGATTTTCGGGGATGAGGCTATATTTATAGGTAGGAGGAGCTAGGAGGCTCCAAAAGATGTGCGGTTTGCGGCCACGCGATCGTGATCGAACGACCTAGGTGATGGAGGAGGTTTTGGTGGGTTTTGGGCCACTTTGGAAGGGTGTTGGGCTGCAACACACACGAGGCCTTTTCGGTCCCTCGGTTAACCGTTGGAGTATCAAACGAAGTCCAAATGGCACGAAACTTGACAGGCGGTCTACCGGTAGTAAACCAAGGCCGCATGACAAGTCTCGGTCCAGTCCGAAAACGTTGAACACCCGCACAAGAAAAGAGGTAGAAAGGGACACCGGAGGACATAGGAGCGCCAGAGTGCAAAACGGACAATGGGGAAAATGCTCGGAAGCAAGAGACGAACACGTATGCAAATGCAATGCACATGATGACATGATATGAGATGCAAGACAAAGACACAAACACACGGAGACAAAAACCCGACAACGAGGTAATATCATAACTTAATGCCAAAAACGGCAAGAGTTGGGATACAGATAAGGCAAGTTACATCCGGGGTGTTACACTCCCACACACACAAAAAACACGACATGCTTGCCACACGAATGCAGGAATGTATAAAAGGTTATTTTCCTCTCGTTGAACATAACGGAAGGGTTGTGTAGCTGGTTAGCCTGTTCGCTCATCAAACTTGAGGTCTCGAGTTCGATAACTACACTTGAGCATAATTCGTGCCAGGAGGATTCTTTGACTGGTCAAAATGGATGGATACGGAGCTATACGATCTCGTAGTGACCGTATAATCACCTCATCACGTATAAGCTACAGCCTCGGCGCTTGTTTTCTAGGGTTTGCACTCTTCACACTCTCTCCAGTATATATATACACGCTTGAGCCTCAACACTTGTAGTTGCTCTCTTCACACTCTCTCACCATCTCCAGATCTAAACAAGACTTCGTTGGCCTCTCTCTCTCCCCTCACTGCTGGTCTGCTTGTAGTTGCTCTCTTCACACTCTCTCACCCTCTCCAGATCTAAATAAGACTTCGTTGGCCTCTCTCTATCCCCTCACTGCTGGTCAAAGAGCCGGCAGGATCCGTCTGTCGGGAAGGGAAGGAGGCTTAACGCTGTCGCCGTCGGCAAGGGAGGGAATCCACTACCGGTGCAGCTATTCACTTTCACCCAGCGGCGGCGCGGGAGGGCCTCCGACCCCTTATTCTTCGCCGCCGTACATAGTGTGGGTTGAACGGCCTCCGGTCGCCCACCGAACCACATGTTGGAGATATGCCCTAGAGGCAATCATGTATGATGATATTTCCTATGTGTTTATGAATAAAGATAGTCCTTGGACATTATCAATGATGTGTATCAGCAAGTATGTGACTTGTTTGTGGGACTATGCATTGTATGATGACTATCCTAAAAGGTCCCTAGTCGAAAGGGCTGTGTGGACGCGCAGCCAACTAGACTAGCATATGATATGGTCGATGGCTTGGTTTCACTAGCCATGGAGCATTTGATTCTAACCGGATAATATGGACTTGGAAGGATCTAGTCGGATTCGACGTAGTCGAATCCGAGTCGAGATAAGGTCTGAGTCGGACAGACCCAACTATGAGACGTGGCGATATGTCATCTGTGAGTCTCTAGTACAACAAATGTTCTGTGTCCTAAGACCTGAGCTGACGCATGTACTCGGGATGGTGACAGACTCTCTTTGGGCCAACCAAACGCTGCTCCGTGACTGGGTAGTTACAAAGGTAGGTTTCGGGCTTGTCCAGACCCATGCTGCGAGATATGGTCGAGCAAGATGGGATTTGCCCCTCCAATCAGGAGAGATATACTCTGGGCCCCTCGTGTGATCCGACCATGATAAGCATGGACATGCGACAAGGATTATGAGATAATCTGGTTTGTGGTCGGCATCACTGGAACGAGAAAGAGGTCGGGCTAGCACAAGGATGACAGACTCGCCTTGATCCCGACAACATATATCATGTGGAAAAAGGAATGGAAGTGTGATGTACAGGTTCACCTAACCAGCTTCAACGTCTGCTTGGTGGTTGGCACACCTTGCTAGAGGCCGCTACCAGCCATGTAGTTCGGAGGTGATCCGAACTGCGACCAAGCCGGCTTGAACCTAAGGGGTCGCATGCTTAAGGGAAGGAACCTACGAGGTCGGATCTGAGGACACTGGTCGGATGTGATCCGAGCTATATTCGGATTGTGGCCGAGTAGACTTATGGGCTTTAGGTTCCGTGCGAGGCCCAACTATTGAGCCCACGACGGACGCCTATATAAAGTGGGGTGCAGCACACTCATGCAGTTGATCGCTTTGGCGCTGTCACTAGGATTTGCATGTGTTGCAAATAGACACCTCCACTCGCCGCCGATTGTGTGATCGGACCTAGCAGTACGCCGCACGACGTTCCTCTTGCACGCGCGGATACCGTTAGAGGCGGTGCACTTGCGTCGCTCCGGCGAACCTGTACGTGGTAACCAATGACCGGTTGTACGAGGGAGATCGGACGAGGAGGAGACGATCCACGCGGACGCGCTGCCCCAACTCTTCTTCCGCTGCACGGCATTGTGCATCTAGTGGTAATAAACTGTGATCCATCTCCCGTAGCATGTTCTTGGTTGTTCTGCGCGTAGGAAAATTTTAATTTGCAGTCGACGCACCCTACCGTAGAACCCAACACCACACCCCAAGAACCTTAAGGTATAATTTACTTATTCCACATGCAACTCTAGCTGCATGTGGGCTTTTTCCGCTTCTGCACTCGAATCTAGGTGTTGGATCAAACAGGAAAGTAGAGGGGAAAGTTGTATACCATGAATCTAGGACGTGGTTCAAAGAGTAAAGGAATGGGGGAAAGTAGTGGGAAAAGTTGTATAGCATGAATCTAGGACGTGGTTCAAAAAGGAAAGGAAGGGGGAAAGTAGTGGGGAAAGTTGTATCGCATGAATCTAAGATGTGGTTCAAAGAGGACAGGAATGGGGGAAAGTAGTGGGGAAAGTTGTATAGCATAAATCTAGGACGTCGTTCACAGAGGAAAGTAAGTGGGGAATGTACTAGTATAGACTGGCTATCCAGCACCTACGTTGGTCGAAAAGGGAAAACAATGACAAACGCAGTACGCACATCTGTAACGAACTGATCTTTTGTTTTGGGGGACAAGGCTGTAGAGTTTGAGCAGGACTAGATTTGTTGCGCTCACATAGGGAAAGGTGTCTAAAGATAACAAAACTGGGACCAACACAAATATGCTCCTTGGTTGTTTGTTCTTTGTTGCAACAGACTGTGCATCACCCCAGTACATCGGTAGATGCACATGGTGCTGGTGCGTCCACTGTCCCGTGCAACTCTTTAGCCGTTGTTAATCTAAGGCCATGCTTGGTTCCAGGGACTAAACATGGACTAGAGGTTATTAAATGACATGCTAAAAGACCATGTTACCCCTAGTAATGAACTAATAGAGACAAGGTGTGATGCATGGCAGGTGCAACTGTTGGAAAAAGTCCCAAAAACACTCTCCCTCGGGGTCTTCTTTCTTTAGTCCCAAATGCCCACTTTTAGTCCCTAAAAGTCCCTCCTGTTTGGTTTAGATGGGACTGACATGGAGGATTTTTAGTCCCTCCACCAAAATGTCCCTGTAAACAAGCACCCTCTAATAATGCCACTGGAAAATTGATGCAATGCCATAGTTAAAAGAAAATTACATGTTTAACGAATTTTATTGTTAATATAATCTCTCTGTTAATATTAATCAATGCCATCATTTGAGAAATGCTATTGTCTTGCTTTCTTTCCCATTTAGGTAAGGTAGATGCTTCTTTTTGTTGGCTTCTGTGTCATCCACCATTATTGACCACTAATTGTTTCCTTTGCACCTCTGTGTAAACAGGGTTATCTACTTCACCTCGTTGCCATTGTGACATTTTGTTGCACTGCACAAAACACTTTTGTTTAAGAGTGTTTTGTGCAGTTCAACCAAAATGTCACACCAACAACGTTGGTTTATTGCTTGATCTTAGTGGAACTACACAAGAGGAGATCTTACTTCCTATCCGTGTTGGCAAATTTGGTTCAGATCTTCTTCTTGTGAGTTGTTTGAATTCCACGTCATCAGAGGTCAGTACTAGCCTTCTTTCACATGATTCTGCAGTGTGCTTTCATATGTTGTGCTACTTATATGGTAATTTTGCTTGATTTTAGTGAACTGCACAAATGGAGACAAGACTTCCAATCCGTAAGTGCACCGCAATATCCCATTGAGGTAAGATAAGGATATTTCACAACTATTGGCCTCTATTTTGCCACTTTCATCAGAAAATTAATGTCATTATTTAGTGCTATACTTGTGCAACCTAATTGACATGCCAAATCTTACATTGAAGGCGAAGCTTGTCTGTTATTGAACCAAGTGGGGAAGAACAAGCGGAAGAAAAACAAAAATCAACTCCTGGTGCTGTAATGAAGCACTGGAACTGTGATGACACAAGTAATGATATAGTTTTGCATCTTAATTTATTGCTATGGCTGGAACGGTCAATTGTTTTGCCACTAATTTGATGCCACTCTTAATGTAATACGTAATTATCTCTACTTGTGCAAACAGGGATCTTCTTTGAAGATACCATATATTTTAGTGGAACTGCACAAGAAGATGTTGGAATCATTAATCTAATCGAGGAGTATATAGTAAGCATGGCCACCACAGTAGATAGCAACAGATAGTTCCGGAGAAGTGCTTCATCTGTATGCTATACACAATAAGCCTCCTGACAAAGGTTGGAACTCGCCCACTGATTTCATCCATATGATTGAGCTTTGTCATCTCTATTGGTGTTGTGCTACTGTTTAGATACTGTCATCAAAAAGTGGTATTGTCCTTGAGAAGTGCTTCATCTGTGTTGTTTTAAATATTTCCTTTCCTTTTTTCGAGCAAACAGGGATGCTAGCATTTAGTTATCCTCTTGTCTTTGCACAACAGGATCATCCTCCTCTGAAGAAGAATATGGAGTACGTGAAGTGACTAGTTCCGATTATGCCAGGATGAAGAAGCCCTGTCTATATTCTCATCAGAAGGAGCAGTTGAAGGATGGTTACATTACCCCCCACAAGACCAAACTAACTTCAGCTCAGAAGGACTGACAAATGTCCATTTTCTTGTTGTGATGCGCGAGTACAATGTTGTTCTAGGATTCTTTCCGGTGAGTTCCATTTTTCGGAAAGTGTGCTCTACATGGACCGTCTCGGTGCTTGTTTAAACTGTCAATTCATAGTACAATTTGCTTTATACTAATCACTTTTTTGTATTTGTGCAAACAGGGTGCTCAGCTTGATTTCAATGGGAACTGCACAAAATGTTCATGAATACATCGAATCATTCATTTCCACCACAAGAAAGGAGGTGCCGATAAGTTCAAGGTGTTGCAACATATAAGGGTGAAATCATACAAGCTACGCGCGAATTTGGTTGATTATGGTGGAACTGCACAAAAAAGGACAGCTGGTTTATTTAGCACGAGGTGCCATGTCAATGTCTGAACTAATGGCAAACCCTGCCCATTCCACAATTGTAGGCATTTGATATTTTGGAATGGGAAAACCTTATCAAATTTTGCTCATTGATTTTAGCAAGAAGACATGCGTTTGATATTTTTGAATGGGACGCCCTTTGCTGTCAGCAGCATCGATCCATTTTTTTCTTTATTCTTTAGTTGTGAAGTAAATATTGGCTCTGACATGTAAATCACTGAGATGCATAATCATTGATTGTTTTGAATGTTCTCTATGAATTGCCAGGCCTATGTGTTTGATTGCAATGTACAAGAACGCTAAAAAGCAGCTCAAACTCTTTGTACTCCTTCTGTTCCTTTTTACTTCGCACATTGTGAAAATGCATACTTTTTTCTATAAGATTGGTCAAAGTAGAAATACTTTGACTGCAGACAAAACTTGTATGCAGACTAGAAAGGACCGGAGGGAGTACATGTGAAACTGCTGCAAACGAGGTGATCACCCTGGGAATAATGCTAGTACGTATTGTTTTGCATGTTCATCCAATGCCAGTGATACAAGAATTCGAACTAATTGAAATAAATTTATTCATACACGGTCGGTTTTCATATAAACATGCCGTATTTCATTACATTTCATACATTTTCAACTAAAAAGGGGTGCACTGGAGGTATAATTAATTAACCAAAGCTACCCACCTGTGTCCTGCTGAGCCGAATAGAAGCTTCGGTGACTTAACTGCAAGTGCAATTGCGTAACTGACATGTGGCCCAGATGTTGGAAATATGCCCTAGAGGCAATACTAAAATGGTTATTATTGTATTTCCTTATTCATGATAATTGTCTATTGTTCATGCTATAATTGTATTAACTGGAAACCGTAATACATGTGTGAATACATAGACGAATACATAGACCACAACATGTCCCTAGTAAGCCTCTAGTTGACTAGCTCATTGATCAATAGATGGTTATGGTTTCCTGACCATGGACATTAGATGTCATTGATAACGGGATCACATCATTAGGAGAATGATGTGATGGACAAGACCCAATCCTAAACATAGCACAAGATCGTGTAGTTCGTTTGCTAGAAGCTTTTCTAATGTCAAGTATCATTTCCTTAGACCATGGGATTGTGCAACTCCCGGATACCGTAGGAATGCTTTGAGTGTACCAAACGTCACAACGTAATTGGGTGGCTATAAAGGTGCACTACAGGTATCTCCGAAAGTGTCTGTTGGCTTGGCACGAATCGAGACTGGGATTTGTCACTCCGTATGACGGAGAGGTATCTCTGGGCCCACTCGGTAATGCATCATCATAATGAGCTCAATGTGACTAAGTAGTTAGTCGTGGGATCATGCATTATGAAACCAGTAAAGTGACTTGCCGGTAACGAGATTGAATGAGGTATTGGGATACCGACGATCGAATCTCGGGCAAGTAACGTACTGATTGACAAAGGGAATTGTATACAGGATTGATTGAATCCCCGACATCGTGGTTCATCCGATGGGATCATTGTGGAACTTGTGGGAGCCAACATGGGTATCTAGATCCCGCTGTTGGTTATTGGCCAGAGAGCTGTCTCGGTCATGTCTGCATGATTCCCGAACCCGTAGGGTCTACACACTTAAGGTTCGGTGATGCTAAAGTTGTTATGGGAATTAGTGTGCAGTTACCGAATGTTGTTGGAGTCCTGGATGAGATCCCAGATGTCACGAGGAGTTTCAGAATGGTCCAGAGGTAAAGATTTATATATGGGAAGTCCTATTTTGGCCACCGAAAAATGTTCGCGGTTTTTCGGTATTGTACCGGGAAGGTTCTAGAAGGTTCCGGAGTGGGGCCCACCTGCATGGGGGGACCCACATGAACGTGGGTAGTGGGGGCAAGGCCCCACACCCCTGGTCAAGGCGCACCAAGACCCCCCTTAGAAGGAATAAGATCATATCCCGAAGGGATAAGATCAAGATCCCTAAAAAAGGGGGATAACAATCGGTGGGGAAGGGAAATGATGAGATTTCTTTCCCCCACCTTTGCCAACGCCCCAATGGACTTAGAGGGCAAGAAACCAGCCCCCTCCACCCCTATAAATAGTGGGGAGGCGCATCGGAGCCGCAACCCTTCCGCTGGCGCAGCCCTCTCCCTCCCCAACACCTCCATAGTAGTAGTGCTTGGCGAAGCCCTGCCAGAGAACTGCAAGCTCCACCACCACGCCGTCGTGCTGCCGGAGCTCTCCCTCAACTTCTCCTCTACCCTTGCTGGATCAATAATGAGGAGACGTCTCCGGGCTGTACGTGTGTTGAACGCGGAGGCGCCGTTGTTCGGCGCTTAGATCGGGGTCAACCACAATCTGGATCGCTGCGAGTACGAGTCCTTCATCCACGTTCTTGTAATGCTTCCGCATCGCGATCTCCAAGGGTATGAAGATGCACTCACCTCTCTCTCGTTGCTAGTCTCTCCATAGATTGATCTTGGTGATGCGTAGAATTTTTTTTAATTTCTGCAATGATCCCCAACAGTGGCATCATGAGCTAGGTCTATGCGTAGATTATATGCATGAGTAGAACACAAAATAGTTGTGGGCGATGATTTGTTCAATTTGCTTACCGTTACTAGTCTTATCATGATTCGGCGGCATCATGGGATGAAGCGGCCCGGACCGACCTTACACGTATGCTTACGTGAGACAGGTTCCACCGACTAACATGCACTTATTGCATAAGGTGGCTAGCGGGTGCCAGTCTCTCCCACTTTAATCGGATCGGATTCGATGAAAAGGGTCCTTATGAAGGGTAAATAGCAATTGGCATATCATAGTTGTGGCTTTTGTGTAGGTAAGAAACGTTCTTGCTAGAAACCCATAGCAGCCACGTAAAACATGCAACAACAATTAGAGGACGTCTAACTTGCTTTGCAGGGTATGCTATGTGATGTGATATGGCCAAAAGGATGTGATGAATTATATATATATATATATATATATATGTGTGTGTGTGTGTGTGTGTGTGTGTGTGTGTGATGTATGAGATTGATCATGTTCTTGTAATAGGAATCACGACTTGCATGTTGAAGAGTATGAAAACCGATAGGAGCCATAGGAGTTGTCTTAATTTATTGTATGACCTGCGTGTCATTGAAAATGCCATGTAATTACTTTACTTTATTGCTAACGTTAGCCATAGTAGTAGAAGTAATAGTTGGCGAGACAACTTCATGAAGACACGATGATGGAGATCATGGTGTCATGCCGGTGACAAAGGTGATCATGTCGCGCCTCAAAGATGAAGATAAAGGCGCGAGATGATATTGGCCATATCATGTCACTCTATGATTTGCATGTGATGTTTGTCATGTTTACATCTTATTTTCTTAGAACGACAGTAGCATAAATAAGACGATCCCTCATAAAATTTCAAGAAAGTGTTCCCCCTAACTGTCCACCGTTGCAAAAGTTCGTTGTTTCGAAGCACCACGTGATGATCGGGTGTGATAGATTCTAACGTTCGCATACAACGGGTGTAAGCCAGATTTACACATGCAAAACACTTAGGTTGACTTGACGAGCCTAGCATGTACAGACATGGCCTCGGAACACAAGAGACCAAAAGGTCGAACATGAGTCGTATAGTGGATACGATCAACATGAAGATGTTCACCGATGATGACTAGTCCGTCTCACGTGATGATCGGACACAGCCTAGTTGACTCGGATCATGTATCACTTAGATGACTAGAGGGATGTCTATCTGAGTGGGAGTTCATTAAATAATTTGATTAGATGAACTTAATTATCATGAACATAGTCAAAAGGTCTTTGCAAATTATGTTGTAGCTCATGTTTGGTTCTACTGTTTTAGATATGTTCCTAGAGAAAATTTAGTTGAGAGTTGACAGTAGCAATTATGCGGACTGGGTCCGTAAACTGAGGATTGTCCTCATTGCTGCTCAGAAGGATTATGTCCTTAATGCACCACTCAGTGTGCTGAACCTCGAGCGTCGGTTGTGGATGTTGCAAACATCTGACATACACGTTTGATGACTACATGATAGTTTAGTGTGTAATGCTAAATGGTTTAGAATTCAGGCACCAAAGACATTTTTGAAACATCGCAGAACATATGAGATGTTCCAAGGACTTAAATTGGGATTTCAGGCTAGTGCCCACGTCAAGAGGGATGAGACCTCTGACAAGTTTCTTAAGCGTCCAAACTAAGGAGAAAAGCTCAATCGTGGAGCATGTGCTCAGATTGTATGAGTACTACAATCGCTTGAATCAAGTGGGAGTTAATCTTCCAGATGAGATAGTGATGGTTCTCCAAAGTCACTGCCACTGAGGGAGTCCTGGATTAGGGAGTCTCCGGACAGCCGGACTATATCCTTTGGCCGGACTGTTGGACTATGAAGATACAAGATTGAAGACTTCGTCCCGTGTCCGGATGGGACTCTCCTTGGTGTGGAAGGCAAGCTAGGTAATACGGATATGTAGATCTCCTCCCTTGTAACCAACTCTGTGTAACCCTAGCCCCCTCCGATGTCTATATAAACCAGAGGGTTTAGTCCATAGGACAACATACAATCATACCATAGGCTAGCTTCTAGGGTTTAGCCTCTACGATCTCGTGGTAGATCAACTCTTGTAATACTCATATCATCAAGAAAAATCGAGCAGGATGTAGGGTATTACCTCCATCAAGAGGGCCCGAACTTGGGTAAACACTGTGTCCCCTGCTTCCTGTTACCATCCGCCTTAGATGCACAGTTCGAGACCCCCTACCCGAGATCCGCCGGTTTTGACACCGACATTGGTGCTTTCATTGAGAGTTCCACTGTGTTGTCATCATAAGGGGGGATGGCTCGTCTCGTTGTCAAGGACAACCTAACTTCTGGGGGAGCCCTGGCTGTAGGCCAAACTCTCTGACTAGGCGGCTTCGTCATTACCGCCCACTCGGCCATTGCGCCGACGATGACTTCTCGGGTCATCGAAAATAGCCTCCACATCGTCTCAAAATTCATCGAGTAGATGGATCCAATGGAGCTCCCCTCTTTGAACGAGCTCTTGGATTGCATAGCCGCTCTGGGAGTCGCAACGGACTACGATCGGATCAGGCTTAAACCCGACCAAAGGGAGATTAACTCTCCGCCGGTCACCCATCAAATAGCGGTGGCGGAGGAGCAACGTGGCGGTTCTCCCTCTATCCCGAGGACGAACTATGTCCGGATTCCCGAGCTCTCCGAGCCGGATACCCGCTCACGGGAGGACAACGCTCTAACCCTGAACCTAGAATCAGGTCGCATACCGAACCCGCGGAGCAACATTCTGGAGCCCGAACTTCCAAGATTGGAAACTCACCTGCCCCGGGATCTCAGATTGGGTCAAGGTCTGGACTTAAATCCACCCACCCGCCCAGATACAAACAATCTTTCCCACATTAGGCAAGCTCCCCAAGAGACAGTACATCACTATTGGGCCAAATTCCTCTTTGTAATGAACAAGGTCAAGGACTGTCGCGAGGAAGACGCAATTTTGTTCTTTTGCAACAATTGCACGGACAAGGGAATCCTCAACGCCATAAGTCACCGTGACATAGCACACTTTGCTGACTTGGCGGCCATAGTACGGAAATACTGTGCAATGGAAAGCGCCTGGAAAACCCAAACACAATTTTGGGACAATCCGGCTCTGACAAAACCCCCAGTCCGAACTAAAAGGGTGCACTCTCATAAGTCTCCTGACTCGATTACAAAGAAGCAAAAGCCCACTACAGGGCGTGGAACCATATTGGAGGGATGGCTTAATGGGCCTTGCAAAATTCATCGCACATCGGATACTATACCAACACATAGCCTTAGAGCATGTTGGGTACTCCAGCAGGTGGCCAAGAGCGGTGAGGATCTCCTCATCCAAAACACCCCAGAACACCCTTCCGCGGATAACAATACAGTATTAACAGTCTTCGAGACCTTCGCCTCAAATAATAGGCGTAAGCAAGCACTCCGCAGCCTTGCCGAAGTCTGCCATGTAGCAGCAACAAATCCATGGAGTGACACGGCTATCACTTTCAATGCCAGTGACGAACCTAAATTCCGAACAGCCCGAGCACCAGCCGCTTTGGTCCTCAGTCCAATTGTGGATGGCTTTCGGCTCACTAAAGTACTCATGGACGGCGGCAGCGGATTAAACCTCATTTATGAGGAGACTCTTCAAAAAATGGAAATAGACAACAACCGTATTGAGCAAAGCAGCACGATCTTCCGAGGAATCATCCCCAGTCGGGAGGCACGTTGCGCTGGGAAAATCACACTAGATGTGGAATTCGGCACTCCGGAGAATTACAGGTCTGAAGAAATCACATTCCAAGTGGCCCTGTTTAGTAGCGGATACCATGCCCTTCTAGGGCGGGAGGCATTCATGATTTTTCAAGCCATACCCCATTACGGGTACATGAAGCTCAAAATGCCCGGACCCAATGGAATCATCACTCTAGCTAGTGATCCGGACATAGCACTCCGCGCCAAGAACAAAACAGCTGCACTGGCCCTCGAGGCATTATCCGAAGCCCTTGTGGCAGAGGAATTAACCGCGCTGCACTCCAAAGTGGACAGGGATGGCGTGATACTAGACAAAAGATCCAAGTCCACCTCCTTTAAACCAGTGGATGAAATAGCCAAATTCCAAGTCCATCCAATGGACCCCACAAAAACAGCATCCATTGGGGCACAGCTAAACCCCGCCGTAGACGCCGCACTACGGGAGTTCCTGCGCGCGAATTGGGACATATTCGCCTGGCATCCTTCAGACATGCCAGGAATCCCACGTAGGCTGGCCGAGCATAGCCTTAACATTCTAAAAGGATTCAAGCCGGTCAAGCAGACTCTCAGGCGTTTCTCCGAACCTAAGAGACAAGCCATGGGAGAGGAGCTAGCCAAATTACTGGAGGCCGGATTCATTAGAGAGATAAAGCATCCGGACTGGCTAGCAAACCTGGTGATGGTGCCAAAGAAGGACAAATCCTGGTGCCTATGCGTCGACTTCAAGGACCTTAATAAGGCTTGCCCAAAGGATCCCTTCCCCCTCCCTCGCATCGATCAAATTATCGATGCTACCGCAGGACACGACTCATTGTGCTTCCTCGACGCATACTCCGGTTACCACCAAATTAAGATGGTGGAGTCCGACCTAGCCGCAACGGCATTTATCACTCCATACGGCCCCTTCTGTTTCAACACAATGCCCTTCGGGCTCAAAAACGCCGGCACAACGTATCAGCGCATGATTCAGACATGTCTGGAAAAGCAGATCGGCAAAACAGTGGAGGCATACGTCGACGATGTGGTCGTTAAAACCAGACACGTTGACTCCTTAATAGATGACTTGAGGCTCATGTTCAACAATCTCCGAACATACGACATTAAGCTCAATCCGGAAAAATGCGTTTTCGGCGTACCCGCCGAAAAGCTCTTGGGCTTTATCGTCTCCGGCAGAGGAATTGAAGCAAATTCGGCCAAAATCCAGGCTCTGTCGCAGTTGGCCATTCCAACTGACCTCAAGCAAATCCAGAAGTCAACTGGATGTGTGGCGGCTTTAAGCCGCTTTATCTCCCGACTAGGAGAAAAGGCACTCCCCCTATATCGCCTTCTTCGGTGCACCGAACACTTCGAGTGGACGGACGCAGCCACGGCCGGACTAGAAGAAATAAAAGCCATCCTGGCTACCAACCCAATCTTGGCCGCGCCAACTGTTGGCGAACCAATGCTATTGTATGTAGCGGCAACTGACCAAGTTGTAAGCACAGTGCTCGTCGTCGAACGAGAGATGGACAGACATAAATTCCCACTTCAAAAGCCAGTATATTATGTGTCCACCATCCTCACTCCATGCAAATCACGGTACCCACATTATCAAAAGATAGCATACGCGGTATTCATGGCATCCCGGAAATTACGACACTACTTTCAAGAGTGTTCAATTACGGTGGCCTCCGAAGTACCACTCAACGACATAATAAACAACAGTGATGCCACGGGCCGGATTGCCAAATGGGGTATCGAGCTCCTCCCGTCCGACATAACATATAAACCACGGCGAGCCATTAAGTCGCAAGTACTGACCGATTTCGTAGCCAAATGGACAGAAGCCGAACTCCCTAAAGAGTACGGCGCATACTCCAATTGGATCATGCACTTCGACGGCTCTAAAATGCTGGCTGGTCTGGGGGCTGGCGTCGTCCTGACGTCCCCCACCGGAGATACAGTGCAATACGTACTCCAAATACTATATACAGACTCCAACAACACAGCCGAATATGAGGCCCTGTTACACGGTCTCCGGATGGCAGTTTCCATGGGCGTTCAACGCCTGGAGGTGCGTGGGGACTCGAACCTCGCAATATCCAAAATAAATGGAGACTTCGATGCCAAGGATCCGAAAATGGCGGCATATTGCAACGCCGTCCTCAAAATGTCTGCTCGGTTCGAGGGGCTCGAATTCCAACATGTGGCTCGGGAAAACAACCAGGCGGCGGACATCCTCGCCCGTATCGGCACTAAACGTGACCCTGTCCCACCTAACATCTTCCTGGAAAAACTGTTTAAACCATCTGTGGTATGGGAAGGGGACACCGGCAACAATAGTCCGGACCCGGCCACAACCCCAGATACCGAACACTCTGACACAATCGGAGGCTCTGCCATCGAAATAACACCATCAACCCATGTAACAATGGCCGTCATCGCCCCGTGGACAGAACCATTCCTGGCCTACCTAACTAGGCAGGAACTACCCGGGGACCAAAATGAGGCACGCTGCATAGTGCGGCGATCTAAAGCCTACAAGGTCCACGAGGGAGAGCTTTATAAGAAAAGCACTACCGGAGTCCTTCAAAGGTGCATCTCCGAAGAGGAAGGGCGGAAGCTTTTGGCAGAAATCCATGCCGGACTCGGCGGCCATCATGCCGCAGCCCGGGCCCTTGTAAGCAAGGCCTTCCGTACAGGTTTCTATTGGCCGGCGGCCCGGGCATATGCGCAGCATCTGGTCCAGCATTGTGTCGGTTGCCAGCTCTTTGCAAACTAGAGCCATAGGCCGCCTACTGCTCTCCAAACAATCCCTGTTACTTGGCCCTTTGCGGTCTGGGGGCTTCATATGGTTGGACCCCTTAAAGGGGGAATCCATAAGAAAAAATACTTACTGGTCATGGTGGATAAATTCACCAAATGGATAGAAGCCAAACCTGTCAAAACAGCTGAATCCAGACCAGTGATAGACTTCATATCCGGGATCGTACATCGTTATGGCGTCCCCCACAGCATCATCACTGACAATGGCACAAACTTTACAGCCAACAAAGTGAAACTTTGGTGCAGCAACATGGGCATCAAGCTCGCTTATGCTTCTGTCTATCACCCGCAAACTAACGGTCAAGTCGAGCGAGCGAACGATCTTATCATGAGCGGCATTAAACCCAGATTAGTGCGGTCCTTAAAGGAATCAAACACGCACTGGGTAGAGGAGCTCGACTCCGTACTATGGGGGCTGCGGACCACTCCGAATCGCACCACCGGATACACACCGTTTTTATGGTGTACGGCGCTGAGGCGGTTCTGCCCTGCGACATAATTCATGACTCACCTCGAGTGTGCATGTACGAAGAAAAAGAGGCCGAGCTCGATTGCAGGACAGTTTGGACGCCCTGGAGAAGGAGCGCGACGTGGCAAAAGCCCGTTCCGCATTCTATCAACAATAGGCTTGAAGGTATCAAAGCAGAGAAGTATGGGTCAAAACCTATAACGTTGGCGAACTAGTTCTACGCCTGCCGGAGAAGAAAAAGAACAAGCTCAAGCCCAAATGGGAAGGTCCCTTCATTATTGACCAGGTTCTGACCGGCGGAGCATACCGTCTGCGAGATGCATCGGATAATCGACTCGAGCCAAACCCGTGGAACGCAGCCAGACTCCGAAGATTCTATGCCTAGCGCTGGATTCTATGTTCGTCTCCTCACCTTCGTCCATTTTTTTGCATATCTGTCTCTCTCTCTCCCTTCTCTTCAAGGCCCTAAGGGGATAAACTTGTGTCTTGGTTACACAATCTTGACGCGCTAGCCGCGCTCATTATACATGGGGGCTTCTTATACAAAAGCTTAATCTAATTATATTTTCTGCTTTATGCCCCGCACATGTGTTATTCTTCCGCATGTACCTTTTTTGCCATTATATGCATCATCATGACTTAAGTTTTGGCCAAGCTGGGTTGCCTGGCTCTTGTATTTATGCCATATGTTCCCGTTAATTCGGCTAGGGCATAAGGGGAGCACCTCTGCGATTGTTACTACCGGGTCAGTCGGATGTGTACCTCAGACTGGGTGAAGCCGAAAGCTAGCGTTCTTAAGAGAATATTCGGTCGGTGAATAAAAGATGACTTTTATTTAAATTTGACACATGCCCCAGAGGTTTATAGCCTGCGTCTCTTCTCGCAGTCCGGACATGCACATTAGGGCATGCGTACCCAGGGAAAGGAACCCTTAACGGAACTATTCTACCTGGAAGATGTTTCTTACTACCCATGTAATATAACATAGCTAGTTGGGTACTTTTCTATTCAAGAACTTATGACCCCTACGCTTGGTTTCCATGCATACTCCGGTTTTTACATAACCGAGCGGGTATTCGGATACACTCCGGACTATCGGCTCCAGAGGTCAAAGCGAAAAGGTCCGCCATGACAAATGATTTACAATCCAGCTAGGGACATTACATATGTCACTTGAAGTACACAATCACTAAGACCGATTAAATTCTTCTTCTATACCATCCAACAGGTTGTCTAGCCTACAATCCTGTTGGGAATACTTTGCGGCTAATTCTACTTGATCATACACTAAACTGACGGGGATCTCTTTCCCATCAGGCCCCACAGGTCCGACCTCGGCCATATGGTTTGGGTCCGCTTTGGTATAGCGCGTCTTCACCATAGCCCAGGCCTCCCTTGCACCTTGTCGGTAGGCAGATATCTTCCATAATCAGAAGCGCCGCCGCTCTCCCTTGAGCTTCTCTATAAGCTCCCCTATGCCTTCGGGAGGGGACGCGGATGGCCACAAGGCTTGGGCAATATTCTGCATTACCTGCCGAACTTGTTCGTGCAGTTGTGAGAGCTCTGGTAGAAGATCACCCGAAGACCCGGGCATCTCCTCCGCGGGACGACCCGTCAGTATACCTGCAGACATAACTCTTTTAGCCGGCTTCTTCGCCGAACTCCTTTAAAAGTTTGTTCAAGCACTTACTAAAAATGCCGCGCCAAAGCCGTTTATTCTCCTTCACGGAGTCCGCAAGCTGGGCTCGGACATCTTTCAGTTCCACGCCCAGCCGGATATTGGCGTCTTGGAGATCATTTTTCTCCTGCCTAACTCGCGTCAGCACGCGCTCGCCAGCATTTCACTGTCGATCATCACGTGTCGCATCCACCTCCACAACCTCCGGATTCACTCCGGGTCCACCTGCAACATCTATTGTTAGATTTGCATACATGCCGCATACTACCTGCTACCAATATTCTTTGCAATGGAAACAAGTGTTACCAGACAGACCCTTCTCGGACCCCTTCAACGCGGCAACAGCGGCCCCTAGCTAGGCCTTGCACTTGTCCAGCTCTTGAGACAATTGGGAATTCTTCTCTGTAAGAACCTGCACAAATAATGATCCTTAAATCAGCTACGTCAATTGTTTCAAGTCTCAGGGGCTACTGATACATATAATCGTTAGATTTGCTTACCCGTATATCCCTTACATACTGGTTCATGGCTCTGGCTAGACCACTTTGTGTTGGGGAACATAGCAGAAATTCAAAGTTTTCTACGCATCACCAAGATCAATCTATGGAGTAATCTAGCAACGAGGGGAAGGAGAGTGCATCTACATACCCTTGTAGATCGCTAAGCGGAAGCGTTCAAGTGAATGAGGTTGATGGAGTCATACTCGTCGTGATCCAAATCACTGATGATCCTAGTGCCGAACGGACGCCACCTCCGTGTTCAACACACGTACAGCCCGGTGACGTCTCCTACGCCTTGATCCAGCAAGGGGAGAAGGAGAAGTTGGGGAAGACCCCATCCAGCAGCAGCACGACGGCGTGGTGGTGGTGGATGAGCGTGGGACTCCAGCAGGGCTTCGCCAAGCACTACGAGAGATGAGGAGGTAGAGGGGTAGGGCTGCGCCAACAGGGAGAGCAAATCACATGTGTTGGGCAGCCCCAAACCTCAAGTATATATAGGGGAAGGGGAGGGGCTGCGCCCCCACCTAGGGTTCCCTCCCTAGGGGTGGCGGCAGCCCCCAGATCCCATCTGGGAGGCGGCCAAGGGGGAGAGAGGGGGGCGCACCTAGGGTGGGCCTTAGGGCCCATCTGCGCCTAGGGTTTGCCCCCTCTCCTCTTGGAGGCGCCTTGGGCCTTGGTGGGAGGCGCCCCAGCCCACATAGGGGCTGGTCCCTTCCCACTATTGGCCCATGTAGGCCTCCGGGGCTGGTGGCCCCACCTGGTGGACCCCCGGACCCCTCCGGTGGTCCCGGTACACTACCGGTGATGCCCGGAACACTTCCGGTGGCCAAAACCATACTTCCTATATATCAATCTTTACCTCCGGACCATTCCGGAACTCCTCGTGACGTCCGGGATCTCATCCGGGACTCCGAACAACATTCGGTAACCGCGTACATACTTTCCCTATAACCCTAGCGTCATCGAACCTTAAGTGTGTAGACCCTACGGGTTCGGGAAACATGCAGACATGACCGAGACACCTCTCCGGTCAATAACCAACAGCGGGATCTGGATACCCATGTTGGCTCCCACATGCTCCACGATGATCTCATCGGATGAACCACGATGTCAAGGACTTAATCAATCCCGTATACAATTCCCTTTGTCTAGCGGTACGATACTTGCCCGAGATTCGATCGTCGGTATCCCGATACCTTGTTCAATCTCGTTACCGGCAAGTCTCTTTACTCGTTCCGTAACACATCATCCCGTGATCAACTCCTTGATCACATTGTGCACATTATGATGATGTCCTACCGAGTGGGCCCAGAGATACCTCTCCGTTTACACGGAGTGACAAATCCCAGTCTCGATTCGTGCCAACCCAACAGACACTTTCGGAGATACCTGTAGTGTACCTTTATAGCCACCCAGTTACGTTGTGACGTTTGGCACACCCAAAGCACTCCTACGGTATCCGGGAGTTGCACAATCTCATGGTCTAAGGAAATGATACTTGACATTAGAAAAGCTTTAGCATACGAACTACATGATCTTGTGCTAGGCTTAGGATTGGGTCTTGTCCATCACATCATTCTCCTAATGATGTGATCCCGTTATCAACGACATCCAATGTCCATGGTCAGGAAACCGTAACCATCTATTGATCAACGAGCTAGTCAACTAGAGGCTTACTAGGGACATGGTGTTGTCTATGTATCCACACATGTATCTGAGTTTCCTATCAATACAATTCTAGCATGGATAATAAACGATTATCATGAACAAGGAAATATAATAATAACCAATTTATTATTGCCTCTAGGGCATATTTCCAACAGTCTCCCACTTGCACTAGAGTCAATAATCCAGTTCACATCGATATGTGATTAACACTCAAGGTCACATCCCCATGTGACTAACACCCAAAGAGTTCTGGGTTTGATCATGTTATGCTTGTGAGAGAGGTTTCAGTCAACGGGTCTGCAGCATTCAGATCCGTATGTACTTCGCAAATTTCTATGTCATCTTGTAGATGCAACTACTACGCTACATTTGGAGCCATTTCAAATAACTGTTCTACTTGGAGCTATTCTAAATTGTTGCTCCATTATACGTATCCGGTATCTCTACTCAGAGCTATCCGGATAGGTGTTAAGCTTGCATCGACGTAACTCTTTACGTCGAACTCTTTATCACCTCCATAACCGAGAAACATATCCTTATTCCTCTAAGGATAATTTAGACCGCTATCTGGTGATCTACTCCTAGATCACCTTTGTACCCTCTTGCCAAATATGTGGCAAGGCACACATCAGGTGTGGTACTCAGCATGGCATACCGTATGGAGCCTATGACAAAAGCATAGGGGACGACCTTCGTCCTTCCTCTTTCTTCTGCCGTGGTCGAGCTTTAAGTCTTAACTTCATACCTTACAACTCAGGCAAGAACTCCTTCTTTGACTGATCCATCTTGAACACCTTCAAGATCATGTCAAGGTATGTGCTCATTTGAAAGTACCATTAAGCGTTTTGATCTATCCTTATAGATCTTGATGCTCAATGTTCAAGTAGCTTAATCCAGGCTTTCCATTGAAAAACACTTTCCAAATAACCCTATATGCTTTCCAGAAATTCTACGTCATTTCTGATCAACAATATGTCAACAACATATACTCATCAGAAATTCTATAGTGCTCCCACTCACTTCTTTGGAAATACAAGTTTCTCATAAACTTTGTATACACCCAAAAACTTTGATCATCTCATCAAAGCATACATTCCAACTCCGAGATGCTTACTCCAGTCCTTAGAAGGATTGCTGGAGCTTTGCATACTTGTTAGCATCTTTCAGGATTGACAAAACCTTCCGGTTGTATCACATACAACCTTTCCTCAAGAAAATCGTCGAGGAAACAATGTTTTGACATCCTATCTGCAAGATTTCATAAATAATGCAGTAATCGCTAATATAATTCCAACAGACTCTTAGCATCGCTACGAGTGAGAAAGTCTCATCGTAGTCAACTCCTTGAACTTGTCGGAAAACATCTTAACGACAAGTCGAGCTTTCTTAATGGTGATACTTACCATCATTGTCCGTCTTCCTTTTAAAATCCATATGTACCTAACAGCCTTACGACCATCAAGTAGTTCTTCCAAAGTCTACACTTTGTTTTCATATATGGATCCTCTCTCGGATTATATGGCCTCGAGCCATTTTGGAATCCAGGCCCACCATCGCTTCTCCATAGCTCGTAGGTTCATTGTTGTCTAGCAACATGACTTCCAAGACAGGATTACGTACCATTCTGAAGTAGTACGCATCCTTGTCATCCCACGAGGTTTGGTAGTGACTTGATCTGAAGTTTCATGATCACTATCATAAGCTTCCACTTCAATTGGTGTAGGTGCCGCAGGAACAACTCCCTGTGCCCTGCCACACACTAGTTGAAGAGACGGTTCAATAACCTCATCAAGTCTCCACCATCCTCCCACTCAATTCTTTCGAGAGAAACTTTTCCTCGGGAAAGGACCCGATTCTAGAAACAATCCCTTATTGCTTTCGGATCTGAGACAGGAGGTACACCCAACTGTTTTGGGTGTCCTATGAAGATGCATTTATCCGCTTTGGGTTCGAGCTTGTCAGCCTGAAACTTTTCACATAAGCGTCGCAGCCCCAAACCTTTTAACAAATGACAGCTTAGGTTTCTCTAAACCATAGTTCATACGGTGTCATCTCATCGGAATTACGTGGTGCCCTATTTAAAGTGAATGTGGTTGTCTCTAATGCCTAACCCATAAACTATCGTGGTAATTCGATAAGAGACATCATGGTATGCATCATATCCAATAGGGTGCAGTTATGATGTTCGGACACACCATCATACTATGGTGTTTCAGGCTGTATTAGTTGTGAAACAATTTCCACAATGTCTTAATTCTGTGCCAAACTCGTAATTCAGATATTCATCTCTATGATCATATCATAGATATTTTATCCTCTTGTCACGACGATCTCTCACCTTCACCCTGAAATTACTTGAACCTTTCAATAATTCAGACTCGTGATTCATCAAGTAAATATACTCAACATCTACTCAAATCATCTGTGAAGTAAGAACATAACGATATCCACTACACGCCTCAGCACTCATTGGACTGCACACATCAAAATGTATTACTTCCAACAAGTTGCTTTCTAGTTCCATTTTACTGAAAACGAGGCTTTCAGTCATCTTGCCCATGTGGTATGATTTGCATGTCTCAAGTGATTCAAAATCAAGTGAGTCCAAACGGTCCATTTGCATGGAGTTTCTTCATGCATATACACCAATAGACATGGTTCGCATGTCTCAAACTTTTCAAAAACGAGTGAGCCCAAAGATCCATCAACATGGAGCTTCTTCATGCGTTTTATACCGATATGACTTACGTGGCAGTGCCACAAGTAGGTGGTACTATCATTACTATCTTATATCTTTTGGCATGAACATGTGTATCACTACGATCGAGATTCAATAAACCATTCATTTTAGGTGCAAGACCATTGAAGGTATTATTCAAATAAACAGAGTAACCATTATTCTCCTTAAATGAATAACCGTATTGCGATAGACATAATCCAATCATGTCTATGCTCAATGCAAACACCAATCTCGATGGTAGAGGGAGCGTGCGATGCTTGATCACATCAAGCTTGGGAAAAACTTCCAACACATATCGCCAGCTCACCTTTAGCTAGTCTCCGTTTACTCCGCAGCCTTTTATTTCGAGTTTACTAACACTTAGCAACCGAACCGGTATCTAATACCATGGTGCTACTAGGAGTACTAGTAAAGTACACATTAACACAATGTATATCCAATATACTTCTATCGACCTTGCCAGCCTTCTCATCTACCAAGTATCTAGGGTAATTCTGCTCCAGTGGCTGTTCCCCTTATTACAGAAGCACTTAGTCTCGGGTTTGGGTTCAACCTTGGGTTTCTTCACTAGAGCAGCAGCTGATTTGCCGTTTCATGAAGTATCCCTTCTTGCCCTTGCCCTTCTTGAAACTAGTGGTTTCACCAACCATCAACAATTGATGCTCCTTCTTGATTTCTACTTTTGTGGTGTCAAACATCGCGAATATCTCAAGGATCATCATATATGTCCCTGATATATTATAGTTCATCACGAAGCTCTAGCAGCTTGGTGGTAATGAGTTCGGAGAAACATCACTATCTCATCTGGAAGATCAACTCCCACTCGATTCAAATGATTGTTGTACTCAGACAATCTGAGCACAAGCTCAACAATTGAGCTTTTCTCCCTTAGTTTGCAGGCTAAGAAAATCGTCGGAGGTCTTATACCTCTTGACGTGGGCACGAGCCTGAAATCCCAATTTCAGCCCTCGAAACATCTCATATGTTTCGCGACGTTTCAAAACGTCTTCGGTGCCTCAACTCTAAACCGTTTAACTGAACTATCACGTAGTTATCAAAATGTGTATGTCAGATGTTCGCAACATCCACAGACGACGTTCGAGGTTCAGCACACTGAGCGGTGCATTAAGGACACAAGCCTTCTATGAAGCAATGAGGACAATCCTCAGTTTACGGACCTAGTCCGCATAATTGCTACTATCAACTTTCAACTAAATTTTCTCCAGGAACATATCTAAACAGTAGAACTGAAGCGCGAGCCACGACATAATTTGCGAAGACCTTTTGACTATGTTCAGGATAATTAAGTTCATCTTATGAACTCCCACTCAGATAGACATCCCTCTAGTCATCTAAGTGATTACATGATCCGAGTCAACTAGGCCGTGTCCGATCATCACGTGAGACGGACTAGTCAACATCGGTGAACATCTTCATGTTGATCGTATCTTCTATACGACTCATGTTCGACCTTTCGGTCTTCTGTGTTCCGAGGCCATGTCTGTACATGCTAGGCTCGTCAAGTCAACCTAAGTGTTTGCATGTGTAAATCTGTCTTACACCCGTTGTATGTGAACGTTGGAATCTATCACACCCGATCATCACGTGGTGCTTCGAAACAACGAACTGTCGCAACGGTGCACAGTTAGGGGGAACACTTTCTTGAAATTATTATGAGGGATCATCTTATTTACTACCGTCGTTCTAAGTAAAGAAGATGCAAAAACATGATAAACATCACATGCAATCAAATAATAGTGACATGATATGGCCAATATCATATAGCTCCTTTGATCTCCATCTTCGGGCTCCATGATCATCTTGTCACCGGCATGACACCATGATCTCCATCATCATGATCTCCATCATCGTGTCTCCATGAAGTTGCTCGCCAACTATTACTTCTACTACTATGGCTAACACGTTTAGCAATAAAGTAAAGTAATTTACATGGCGTTTCTCAATGACACGCAGGTCATACAAAAAATAAAGACAACTCCTATGGCTCCTGCCGGTTGTCATACTCATCGACATGCAAGTCGTGATTCCTATTACAAGAACATGATCTCATACATCACATATATATCATTCATCACATCCTTTGGCCATATCACATCACAAAACACTTGCTGCAAAAACAAGTTAGACGTCCTCTAATTGTTGTTGCAAGTTTTTACGTGGCTGCTATAGGTTTCTAGCAAGAACGTTTCTTACCTACGCCAAAACCACAACGTGAATTGCCAATTTCTATTTACCCTTCATAAGGACCCTGTTCATCGAATCCGATCCGACTAAAGTGGGAGAGACAGACACCCGCCAGCCACCTTATGCAACTAGTGCATGTCAGTCGGTGGAACCGGTCTCACGTAAGCGTACGTGTAAGGTTGGTCCGGGCCGCTTCATCCCACGATGCCGCCGAATCAAGATAAGACTAGTAACGGCAAGATAATTGACAATATCGACGCCCACAACTACTTTGTGTTCTACTCGTGCATAGTAACTACGCAGAGACCTAGCTCATGATGCCACTGTTGGGGAACGTAGCAGAAATTCAAAATTTTCTACG
The DNA here is from genome assembly GCF_018294505.1 of Triticum aestivum. Lineage (NCBI taxonomy): Eukaryota > Viridiplantae > Streptophyta > Magnoliopsida > Poales > Poaceae > Triticum > Triticum aestivum. The sequence goes on along the minus strand of NC_057806.1, from coordinate 326,706,467 downwards.
CATCACCAAGATCAAACTATGGAGTAATCTAGCAACGAGGGGAAGGAGAGTGCATCTACATACCCTTGTAGATCGCTAAGCGGAAGCGTTCAAGTGAACGGGGTTGATGGAGTCGTACTCGTCGTGATCCAAATCACCGATGATCCTAGTGCCGAACGGACGGCACCTCCGTGTTCAACACACGTACAGTCCGGTGACGTCTCCTACGCCTTGATCCAGCAAGGGGAGAAGGAGAGGTTGGGGAAGACTCCATCCAGCAGCAGCACGACGGCGTGGTGGTGGTGGAGGAGCGCGGGACTCCAGCAGGGCTTCGCCAAGCACTACGAGAGACGAGGAGGGAGAGGGGTAGGGCTGCGCCAACAGGGAGAGCAAATCACATGTGTTGGGCAGCCCCAAACCTCAAGTATATATAGGGGAAGGGGAGGGGCTGCGCCCCCACCTAGGGTTCCCTCCCTAGGGGTGGCGGCAGCCCCCAGATCCCATCTGGGAGGCGGCCAAGGGGGAGAGAGAGGGGGGCGCACCTAGGGTGGGCCTTAGGGCCCATCTGCGCCTAGGGTTTGCCCCCTCTCCTCTTGAGGACGCCTTGGGCCTTGGTGGGAGGCGCCCCAGCCCACATAGGGGCTGGTCCCTTCCCACTATTGGCCCATGTAGGCCTCCGGGGCTGGTGGCCCCACCTGGTGGACCCCCGGACCCCTCCGGTGGTCCCGGTACACTACCGGTGATGCCCGGAACACTTCCGGTGGCCAAAACCATACTTCCTATATATCAATCTTTACCTCCGGACCATTCCGGAACTCCTCGTGACGTCCGGGATCTCATCCGGGACTCCGAACAACATTCGGTAACCGCGTACATACTTTCCCTATAACCCTAGCGTCATCGAACCTTAAGTGTGTAGACCCTACGGGTTCGGGAAACATGCAGACATGACCGAGACACCTCTCCGGTCAATAACCAACAACGGGATCTGGATACCCATGTTGGCTCCCACATGCTCCACGATGATCTCATCGGATGAACCACGATGTCAAGGACTTAATCAATCCCGTATACAATTCCCTTTGTCTAGCGGTACGATACTTGCCCGAGATTCGATCGTCGGTATCCCGATACCTTGTTCAATCTCGTTACCGGCAAGTCTCTTTACTCGTTCCGTAACACATCATCCCGTGATCAACTCCTTGATCACATTGTGCACATTATGATGATGTCCTACCGAGTGGGCCCAGAGATACCTCTCCGTTTACACGGAGTGACAAATCCCAGTCTCGATTCGTGCCAACCCAACAGACACTTTCGGAGATACCTGTAGTGTACCTTTATAGCCACCCAGTTACGTTGTGACGTTTGGCACACCCAAAGCACTCCTACGGTATCCGGGAGTTGCACAATCTCATGGTCTAAGGAAATGATACTTGACATTAGAAAAGCTTTAGCATACGAACTACATGATCTTGTGCTAGGCTTAGGATTGGGTCTTGTCCATCACATCATTCTCCTAATGATGTGATCCCGTTATCAACGACATCCAATGTCCATGGTCAGGAAACCGTAACCATCTATTGATCAACGAGCTAGTCAACTAGAGGCTTACTAGGGACATGGTGTTGTCTATGTATCCACACATGTATCTGAGTTTCCTATCAATACAATTCCAGCATGGATAATAAACGATTAGCATGAACAAGGAAATATAATAATAACCAATTTATTATTGCCTCTAGGGCATATTTCCAACACTTTGAGCGGCATGGATGTACGCATCACCGGAATTGAAGGCATCAAATGCCTCTGTCGAGAAACAAGCGTCACGGAGTACGGCCCGACGACGCCTGTGATTCATGGCGCTCTCCACTTCGGAATTTGTAGCGGATAGTCTGTCTACATCCTCTGTAGGAGGAACATCCGGCGTCTGCCCCGCATTAGCTTCCGCCTCTATGTTCGGCTCTAGAGCCCGACTGGTCGAGGCGTGATCGGCAACCTCTCCGAATATTGTCCGGCGAGCGTTGTTTCTGCTGGAAAACATGGACGTCATTATATTTTAAGAAAGACGACAACCATAGAGTGAGGTTTTGTGTCATACCTCTGTGTCGGCATCTTCGTCCTGGCCGCCTTCCTTTTTGGCCTATCCGGCTTCGGTGCCTCTTGTTGGCGAGTTGATGCGGGTTCGGCACGGCGTCCCGAAGGCCTTCCCTGTAAAACACCATATGTGTACGGTAGGTGAAGTGCATAAAAGGGGATCCTTTTTGGGAGTTGGGACTTTGGTTTTTCTTACGTGCGACGTAGGAGTAGTCCAGGATAGTCGGCCGTTATGGCCACCATGGCGTCATCACAGCTCAAATGATAGAATTGCCTGTCTATCAGCTCCACGAATATGTCCGGATCCTCCTCGAGTCTGGGATCGAGGGCCCGGTCAGGGTCCTCCAGTTGTGGAGGTGGGCTGTTGACCTCCCTTACAGCTTTTCGCAGTTCTTGCCATGAAATGGCAAGGTGAGTACCTACGATGAAGAAAGTGGGAAGGTTGGGAGTAAAGAGGTACAACTCACCCAGCTTGCATGGTTGTACATGGAGAATCCATCCCGTGGCTTAATACGGATGAACTCCTCTTCCTCTCCCTTGAACAACTCGGACAGAATTTTTGCTAAAGCAGCAGCAGAGTCCAGTCCCTTGCGCCCGCAACGAGTGGCATCATCTTCCCCGTTAAAACACCACAGGGGGTGCCCTCGATATTGAATTGGCTGCACCCCCCGCATTATGCATATTGACATAACCTCGATTATTGTCAATCCTGATTGAGCCAGCGCTTTAATACGGTTCATCAGGTAAAGGACTTCTCCGTTGTCTTCCTCCTGGGGCTCCATGGACGCCAGCTTCGGCGTTTCTTCAAAGGAGCATTGTTGAACTCAGGAAGACCCGTCGAACAGGGTCTGGAAGGGGGATGTCCTCCATGTAAAACCACTCCGAAGGCCAGTCTTCGGACGTCTTATTTGGAGTACCGGACAGGTATCCGGTCTCGGCGATGCGCCATATTTCGGCTCCGCCCACCTGATAAACTGACCCCTTCTGTGTGCGGGGCACAAGGCAAAATAGCCTTTTCCACAGCTCGAAATGAGCCTCGTAGCCCAGAAACAGCTCACAAAGGGCAACATAACCGGCAATGTGTAATATGGAAGCAGGGGTGAAATTATGCAGCTGGAGGCCCTAAAACTCCAGGAGCCCGCGGAGGAACGGATGAATTGGAAATCCGAGTCCCCTTAGTAAGTAAGGGACAAGGCATACCCGCTCCCCCTTAGAGGGATCGGGGAAGCTCCCCGCTTGCTCCCCGCCATTATAGGTGGCGAGCCTGGCTCGGACGGGGACCATATATGCTGGAGGGAGAAATCCCTTGGTCTGCAACTCTACTAATCGGCTGTGCAGGACGGAACACTTCTCCCAATCACCGGGCAAAGGGCTACGGGAGCAGAAGGAGGAGCTGCGGTGGCCGGCCATGATGGAATGGATTTTTTTCGAGCGCGCTCCGATGGATTCTCGCCGTAGGAGGATGGTGTGGATTGGATCTAAGAACCCCATCTCTTTAATAGATGATTTATTTACTTGGCTAGGGGGCGAATGTAAGAACGCCCTGGCTCCTCGCATTCACTCGACGCGTGGAAGATAGCCCTTATTGGGCGCAGAAGCCAAGAAGTCTAACATTTATGGGAGCCGAACACTACTTAGCGGATATTCAGGATTTGGAGAAGAACCCGCCTTGCAATGCCGAAGACAATACTGTGTGCCGGACTCATCGTCATTGAAGCCTGGTTCAGGGACTACTGAGGGAGTCCTGGATTAGGGGGTCTCCGGACAGCCGGACTATATCCTTTGGCCGGACTGTTCGACTATGAAGATACAAGATTGAAGACTTCATCCCGTGTCCGGACGGGACTCTCCTTGGTGTGGAAGGCAAGCTAGGCAATACGGATATGTAGATCTCCTCCCTTGTAACCAACTCTGTGTAACCCTAGCCCCCTCTGGTGTCTATATAAACCGGAGGGTTTAGTCCATAGGACAACATACAAGCATACCATAGGCTAGCTTCTAGGGTTTAGCCTCTACGATCTTGTGGTAGATCAACTCTTGTAATACTCATATCATCAAGAACAATCGAGCAGGACGTAGGGTATTACCTCCATCAAGAGGGCCCAAACCTGGGTAAACATCATGTCCCTTGCTTCCTGTTACCATCCGCCTTAGACGCACAGTTCGGGACCCCCTACCCGAGATCCGCCGGTTTTGACACCGACAGCCACCAAGCTGCTAGAGCTTCGTGGTGAACTATAACATATCAGGGATAGATATGATGATCCTTGAGCTATTAGCGACATAGCAAAAGTAGAAACCAAATAGGAGCATTAATTGTTGATGGTTAGTAAAACCACTAGTTTCAAGAAGGGCAAGGGCAAGAAAGGGATACTTCATCAAACAGCAAATCAGCTGCTGCTCTAGTGAAGAAACCCAAGGTTGAACCCAAACCCGAGACTAAGTGCTTCTAAAATAAGGGGAACGGCCCCTGAAGCCGAACTACCCTAGATACTTGGTAGATGAGAAGGCTGGCAAGGCCGATAGAAGTATATTGGATATACATTATAATGTGTACTTTACTAGTACTCCTAGTAGCACCAGGGTATTAAAATACCGGTTCGGTTGCTAAGTGTTAGTAACTCGAAATAAAAAGCTATGGAATAAACAGAGACTAGCTAAAGGTGAGATGACGATATGTGTTGGAAGTGTTTCCAAGGTTGATGTGATCAAACATCGCATGCTCCCTCTACCATCGAGATTGGTGTTAAACCTAAATAATTGTTATTTGGTGTTTGCGTTGAACATAGACATGATTGGATTATGTTTATCGCAATACGGTTATTCATTTAAGGAGAATAATGGTTACTCTGTTTATTTGAATAATACCTTCAATGGTCTTGCACCTAAACTGAATGGTTTATTGAATCTCGATCATAGTGATACACATGTTCATGCCAAAAGATATAAGATAGTAATGATAGTACCACATACTTGTGGCACTGCCATTTGATTCATATTGGTATAAAACGCATGAAGAAGCTCCATGTTGATGGATCTTTGGACTCACTCGTTTTTTTTTGAAAAGTTTGAGACATGCGAACCATGTCTATTGGTTTATACGCATGAAGAAACTCCATGCAGATGGATCGTTTGGACTCACTTGATTTTGAATCACTTGAGACATGCAAATCATACCACATGGGCAAGATGACTGAAAGGCCTCGTTTTCAGTGAGATGAAACAAGAGAGCAACTTGTCGGAAGTAATACATTTGATGTGTGCAATCCAATGAGTGCTGAGGCACGCAGTGAATATCGTTATGCTCTTACTTCACAGATGATTTGAGTAGATTCTAAGCATATTTACTTGATGAAACACCAGTATGAATTATTGAAAGGTTCAAGTAATTTCAGAGTGAAGTTGAAGATCGTCATGACAAGAAGATAAAATGTCTATGATATGATCATAGAGATGAATATCTGAGTTACGTGTTTGGTACACAATTAAGACATTGTGGAAATTGTTTCACAACTAATGCCGCCTGGAACACCATAGTGTGATGGTGTGTCCAAACATCATAGCTGCACCCTATTGGATGTGGTGCAAACCATGATGTCTCTTATCGAATTACCACTATCGTTTATGGGTTAGGCATTAGAGACAACCGCATTCACTTTAATAGGGCACCGCGTAATTCCATTGAGATGACACCGTATGAACTATGGTTTAGAGAAACCTAAGCTGTCATTTTTTTAAATTTTGGGGCTGTGACACTTATTTGAAAAGGGTTTAGCCTGATAAGCTCGAACACAAAGCGGATAAATGCATCTTCATAGGACACCCAAAACAGTTGGGTATACCTCCTATTTTGGATCCGGAAGCAAAAGTGATTGTTTCTAGAAACAGGTCCTTTTCGAGCAAAAGTTTCTCTCGAAAGAATTGGGTGGGAGAATGGTGGAGACTTGATGAGGTTATTGAACCATCACTTCAACTAGTGTGTAGCAGGGCACAGGAAGTTGTTCCTGTAGCGCCTACACCAATTGAAGTGGAAGCTGATGATAGTGATCATGAAACTTCGGATCAAGTCACTACCAAACCTCGTAGGTCGACAAGGATGCGTACTATTTCAGAGTGGTACGTAATCCTGTCTTGGAGGTCATGTTGCTAGACAACAATGAACCTATGAGCTATGGAGAAGCGATGGTGGGCCCGGATTCCGACAAATGGCTCAAGGCCATAATATCTGAGAGGATCCATGTGTGAAAACAAAGTATAGACTTTGGAAGAACTACTTGATGGTCGTAAGGCTATTAGGTACAGATGGATTTTAAAAGGAAGACGGACAATGATGGTAAGTATCACCATTAAGAAAGCTCAACGTGTCGTTAAGATGTTTTCCAACAAGTTCAAGGAGTTGACTACGGTGAGACTTTCTCACTCGTAGCGATGCTAAGAGTCTGTTGGAATTATATTAGCAGTTACTGCATTATTTATGAAATCTTGCAGATAGGATGTCAAAACATTGTTTCCTCGACAATTTTCTTGAGGAAAGATTGTATGTGATACAACCAGAAGGTTTTTGTCAATCCTAAAAGATGCTAACAAGTGTGCAAAGCTCTAGAAATCCTTCTAAGGACTGGAGTAAGCATCTCGGATTTGGAATATACACTTTGATGAAATTATCAAAGATTTTGGGTTTACACAAAATTTATGAGAAACTAGTATTTCCAAAGAAGTGAGTGAGAGCACTATAGAATTTCTGATGACTATATGTTGTTGACATATTCTTGATCAGAAATGATGTAGAATTTCTGGAAAGCATATAGGGTTATTTGAAAAGTGTTTTTAATGGAAAACCTGGATTAAGCTACTTGAACATTGAGCATCAAGATCTATAAGGATAGATCAAAAACGCTTAATAGTACTTTCAAATGAATATATACCGTGACAAGATTTTGAAGGAGTTCAAATAGATCAGCAAAGAAGGAGTTCTTGGATGTGTTATAAGGTGTGAGCATTGAGTAAGACTCAAGATCTGACCATGGCAGAAGAGAGAGAAAGGGCGAAGGTTGTTCGCTATGCTTTAGACGTAGGCTCTACAGTATTCTATACTGTGTACCGCACCTGAAGTGTGCCTTGCCATGAGTCAATCAAGTGGTACAAGAGTGATCCAGGAATGGATGACATGACAGTGGTCAAACTTATCCTTAGTAACTAGTGGACTAAGGAATTTTCTCAATTATGGAGGTGGTAAAAGAGTTCGTCGTAAAGGGTTACGTCGATGCAAACTTTGACACTAATCCGGATGACTCTGAGTAGTAAACCGGATTCGTATAGTAGAGCGGTTATTTGGAATAGCTCCAAGTAGCGCATGGTAGCTGCATCTACAAGATGACATAGAGATTTGTAAAGCCACCCGTCCGGTGGTGGCCACTCCCCGTGATGTGCGTCAAGTGTTGCAGGCCCGTGCCCACCCGTGTCTTCCGGGTCAGGGACGCGCTTGTCCTTGACTGCCTCCCCTGCGGCTGTGTTGTCTAGCCCGGCGCCTTCCGCTTCCTCGGGCCTCGGCGGCGACGCCGCTTCCCTGCCCATGTATGGCCACCCCGCGCTGAGGCCGGCTAGGGCCGTCTGCTTCATGCCGTGCTCCGCGTGTATCGTGGACGCTGAGCGTGCCCTCGACCTCGCCCTCATCGCCATCATCGCCGGGAACCGCTCCAGCATCTCCGCCGCTGACATTACCTCTGATCTATGCTCCCGCTTCTCGTTGTCGACTGCAGACTTCTCTGTCCACCGGCATCGTGATGATGAGTTTCTCCTGCGCTTCCGGGACGCGGCCACCCGGGCCCTGGTCGCGGCCGCCCCCCTCCGTGCTCCGTGGTTCATGCTCATCCTGCACCCCTGGAGCCGCCTTGCTAGCACCGACCCCATCTCCCTCCGCTTTGCCGTGGACATTGAGATCACCGGCATCCCTGACCATGCTTGGGACATCTCCTCGGTCGTTCAACTGCTCTCTCCCTTCTGCCTCATTGATCTCCTAGCACCTGAGACCCTGGACAAGAGCAACATGTCCGTCTTCCACCTCTCCGCCTGGACTACCAACCCGGACGCAATTCCGCGCTCCTCTGAGCTGCTCCTCGAGGAGGCCTTCGAGTTCGCCGGAGCCAACCCCGACCTCATCGATCGCTTCGCCGTCGAGCTACTCCGCTTCCCCGTCTCCATCCATGTACGCCGCTCCATGGACTTCCGGCTGCCTTCCCCGCCGCCCCCCTCCCCCGCCCGCCGGCTCTAGCAGCGGTGGTGGAGCCTCCCCCCCTTCTCCAGTCGTGCCCGAGCCATGGCCGCGCAGGCATGACTTCCGCCCGGCCTACGGGAATCACCGCGCTCGCCGAGGGCCATCTGCTCATGGGTTGGCCACGCGCCAGGGCCGCCGTCGGGCCACTCCTTCGTTCCATGGCCGACAGGGCGTGCTTGGACCCCACCCGGTCGTTGCCGGCACTCCACGTGGCCCGCCTGTCCGTCAAAGGCTGGTGGGTGTCCAGCCTGTGCCAGGGCCCGCCGCGCGTCAGGCTGGTGTTCAAACGCTGGCGCTGACCGTGGTCGCCCCCCAGGTGGAACGCGCCTGCCCAATAAGAATCGGCCTCCCGTCGCCCGCGGGCCTGGATCCCCGGGCCGCCTTGGATCCCATCCTCGCTGGTTCCCTTGTCCGTACCCCTGACCCCACTCTTCAGACCGTTGGGGTGTCACCCCAACCAACCGAGAACCTTCCCCTGTCTTGGTGGCCGCCTGCGCTGATCCCCAATCTGCCCCCTCTGACGGCAGCGGGTCTGTCCAAAGCTGCGGGCCTGCCCAAAGCAGCCCGGCGTCCCAGGCTGTTCCCGCCCAAAGTGGCTCGGCGCCCGAGGTGGATCCCCCCTGGCATGCCCCCTCATCTCCTGTCGCGGATCAGGTGGAGCCTGCCCTGGTCTTGGATTCTTGCAGCATAGCTCCAGCCAACCCGGTGCCAGCATCCCATGCATCGATGCTTTGCTCCGCAGACCACATCGCGCCAAGTGTCGCACTGCTGCAACCACCCATGCAAATTCATGCATGCACGTCAAACGGGCAAGCTTCTTGCCCCGTCCCGGATCATGTGGTGGGTTTTCTCCAGGCCGTCTGTTCGCGTGCGGCCCCCGTCCTTGAGACCCTCCGGTTCGCTGCAAGCGAGGCGGAGTGCTGCCCAACTTCACACCCAGGCGCAGCGATCATATTGCCAAGAACGACCGTGGGCTTGACTCGGAGGCCAAGGCCAAGCGAGTGCTTCTTCGATGACTCGGCCTCCTAGATGATGATGAGCCCGTCTCTGAGGCAGCCCTCGAGCGATATAGCCTGCTTTTCGCTCGGCCGCTTGCAGGAGACATTGTGCAGGCTTTTGTTGATTTCTTTGGGTGGACCGTGCCCCCTGGCATCCTTGACGGCTTGGCAACCCCCGTGCCTCGTCTGGTCGAGGTCTGACCGCAGCGCCCTGATACGTCCATTTTGCATCATGCTTTTATATCTATATTCATTGCATTATGGGCTGTTATTTCACATTATGTCACAATACTTATGGCTATTCTCTCTTATTTTACAAGGTTTACATAAGGAGGGAGAATGCCGGCAGCTGGAATTCTGGGCTAGAAAAGTAACAAATATTAGAGACCTATTCTGCACAACTCCAAAAGTCCTGAAACTCCACGGAATACCTTATAATAAATAATGAAAAATCCTCGCCAAAGATGAAGACCAGGGGGCCCACACCCTGCTCATGAGGGTGGGGGCGCGCCCCCCTACCTCATGGGCCCCCTGGTGGCTCTCCGATGACCATCTTCTCCTATATGAAGTCTTTCTTCGAGAAAAAAAATAAGAAGCAACCTTTCGGGACGAAACTCCGCCGCCACGAGGCGAAACCTTGGTGGATCCAATCTAGTGCTCTGGCAGAGCTGTTCTGCCGGGGAAACTTCCCTCCCGGAGGGGGAAATCATCACCATCGTCATCACCAATGCTCCTCTCATCGGGAGAGGGCAATATCCATCAACATCTTCATCAGCACCATCTCATCTCAAAACCCTAGTTCATCTCTTGTATCCAATTCTTGTCTCCAAGTCCGGGATTGGTGCTAGTAGGTTGCTAGTAGTGTTAATTACTCCTTGTAGTTGATGCTAGTTGCTTTAATTGGTGGAAGATCATATGTTCAGATCCTTTATGCATATTAATACCCCTCTGATTATGAAAATGTTTATGCTTTGTGAGTACTTACATTTGTTCCTGAGGACAAGGGAGAAGTCTTGCTATTAGTAGTCATGTGAATTTGGTATTCGTTCGATATTTTGATGAGATGCATGTTGTCTAGCCTCTAGTGGTGTTATGTGAACGTCGACTACATAACACTTCACCATTATTTGGGCCTAGAGGAAGGCATTGGGAAGTAATAAGTAGAAGATGGGTTGCTAGAGTGACAGAAGCTTAAACCCTAGTTTATGAATTGCTTCGTAAGGGGCTAATTTGGATCCATATGTTTCATGCTATGGTTAGGTTTACCTTAATACTTTTGTTGTAGTTGCGGATGCTTGCAATAGAGGTTAATCATAAGTGGGATGCTTGTTCAAGTAAGAACAGCACCCAAGCACCGGTCCACCCACATGTCAAATTATCAAAGTACCGAACGCGAATCATATGAATGTGATGAAAACTAGCTTGACGATATTCCCATGTGTCCTCGGGAGCGCTTTTCCTTATATAAGAGTTTGTCCAGGCTTGTCCTTCACTACAAAAAGGATTGGGCCACCTTGCTGCATTTTATTTACTTTTGTTACTTGTTGCTCGTTACAAATTATCTTATCACAAAACTATCTGTTACCACTTATTTCAGTACTTGCAGAGAATACCTTGCTGAAAACCATTTATCATTTCCTTCTGCTCCTCGTTGGGTTCGACACTCTTACTTATCGAAAGGACTACGATAGATCCCCTATATACTTGTGGGTCATCAAGACTCTTTTCTGGCGCCGTTGCCGGGGAGTGAAGCGCCTTTGGTAGGTGGAATTTGGTAAGGAAAATTTATATAGTGTGCTGAAATTTACTGTCACTTGTTAATGGAAAGTAATCCTCTGAGGGGCTTGTTCGGGGTATCTTCACTCCGACCAGTAGAGCAAAGAGTTGCTCCTCAACCTACTGAACCTATTGAAAATGAATATGAAAATGAAATTCCTTATGAGTATCCTTCGGGTATGATAGAAAAACTGCTAGCTAATCCTTTTTTAGGAGATGGAACAAAGCATCCTGATGAACACCTAATATATGTGGATGAAGTTTGTGGGTTATTTAAGCTTGTAGGTATACCCGATGATGTTGCTAAGAAGAAGGTCTTCCCTTTATCTTTGAAGGGAGATGCATTGATATGGTATATGCTATGTGATGATACGAGATCATGGAACTATAGAAGATTGAAATTGGAATTTCATCAAAAGTATTACCCTATGCATCTTGTTCATCGTGATCGCAATTATATGTATAATTTTTGGCCTCGCGAAGGAGAAAGCATTGCTCAAGCTTGGGGGGGGGGGCTTAAATCAATGTTATATTCATGCCCCAATCATGAGCTCTCAAGAGAAATGATTATTCAAAAAATTTATGCTCGGCTTTCTGATAACAATCGCACCATGCTTGATACTTCTTGTGTTGGCTCTTTTATGATGAAGACTATTGAATTCAAATGGGATTTATGGATAGAATTAAACGCAAGTCTGAATATTGGGACCTCGACAATGGTAAGGAGTCAGGTATGACACCTAAGTTTGATTGTGTTAAATCTTTTATGGATACCGATATTTTCCATAAGTTTAGCACTAAATATGGACTTGATTCTGAGATAGTAGCTTCTTTCTGTGAATCTTTTGCTACTTATGTTGATCTCCCTAAGGAGAAGTGGTTTAAATATCATCCTCCCATAGAAGTAAAAGTAGCTGCACCTATTAAAGTTGAAGAAAAGACTGTCACTTATAATGATCCTATTGTTCCTACTTCTTATGTTGAGAAACCACCTTTCCCTGTTAGAACAAAGGATCATGCTAAAGCTTCAACTGTGGTTCCTAAAAGAAATATTAAAACATATACACCTCCTGAGCAAGTTAAAGTTGAACCTAATATTGATATTGTTAAAGATCTCTTGTCTGATAATATTGATGGGCATGTTATTCAGTTCTGCGGTGAAACTGCTAGAATTGCTAAACCTTGTGCTAAAGATAAACATAGACCTGTGGTAGGCGTTCCTGTTTTTTCTGTTAAAAATAGGAGATCATTGTTATCATGGCTTATGTGATATGGGTGCTAGTGCTAGTGTTATACCTTATGACTTGTATAAAGAAATCAAGCATGAAATTGCACCTGCTGAGTTAGAAGATATTGATGTCACAATTAAACTTGCTAATAGAGATACTATTTCAGCAATGGGAATTGTTAGAGATGTTGAAGTCTTGTGCGGGAAAACTAAATATCCTGCTGATTTTCTTGTTCTTAGTTCCCCACAAGATAGCTTTTGTCCCATTATATTTGGTAGACCCTTCTTAAACACTGTTAATGCTAGGATAGACTGTGAAAAGAATGTTGTTACTATTGGCTTGGATGATATGACTCATGAATTTAATTTCTCTAAATTTAGTAAACAACACCGTGAAGAAGAATTGCCAAGTAAGGATGGAATTATTGGTCTTGCTTGTATTGCCGTACCTCCTAGTGATCCTTTAGAACAATATTTGCTAGACCATGAGAATGATATGTTTATGAATGAAAGAAGGGAAATAGATGAAGTATTCTTTAAACAAGAACCTATGCTGAAACACAATTTGCCTGTTGAAATCCTAGGGGATCCCCCTCCACCTAAGGGTGATCCAGTGTTTGAGCTTAAACCGTTGCCTGATAATCTTAAATATGCTTATCTTGATGAAAATAAGATATATCCTGTTATTATTAGTGCTAACCTTTCAGAGCATGAAGAAGAAAGATTATTGAAAACTCTGAAGAAGCACCGTGCTGCTATTGGGTATAATCTTGATGATCTTAAGGGCATTAGTCCCACTCTATGTCAACATAAAATAAATTTGGAAGCAGATGCCAAACCAGTTCGTGATCCTCAACGACGTCTAAACCCTAAAATGAAAGAAGTGGTAAGAAAAGAAATACTAAAGCTTCTGCAGGTATAATTTATCCCGTTGCTGATAGTCAGTGGGTAAGTCCTGTTCATTGTGTCCCTAAGAAGGGAGGTATTACTGTTGTCCCTAATGATAAAGATGAATTGATTCCACAAAGAATTATTACATGTTATAGGATGGTAATTGATTTCCGCAAATTAAATAAGGCTACTAAGAAAGATCATTACCCCTTACCGTTTATCGATCAAATGCTAGAAAGATTATGCAAACATACACATTACTGCTTTCTAGATGGTTATTCTGGTTTCTCTCAAATACCTGTGTCGGCTAAAGATCAATCAAAGACTACTTTTACATGCCCTTTTGGTACTTTTTCTTATAGACGTATGCCTTTTGGTTTATGTAATGCACCTGCTACCTTTCAAAGCTGCATGATGGCTATATTCTCTGACTTTTGTGAAAAGATTTGTGAGGTTTTCATGGACGACTTTTCCGCCTATGGATCTTCTTTTGATGATTGCTTGAGCAATCTTGATCGTGTTTTGCAGAGATGTGAAGAAACTAATCTTGTCTTGAATTGGGAAAAGTGCCACTTTATGGTTAATGAGGGTATTGTCTTGGGGCATAAAGTTTCTGAAAGAGGTATTGAAGTTGATAAAGCCAAGGTTGATGCTATTGAGAAGATGCCATGTCCCAAGGACATCAAAGGTATAAGAAGTTTCCTTGGTCACGCCGAATTTTATAGGAGGTTCATTAAGGACTTCTCAAAAATTTCTCAGCCTCTCACTAATTTATTACAAAAAGATATACCATTTGTCTTTGATGATGATTGTGTAGAAGCATTTGAAATACTTAAGAAAGCATTAGTCTCTGCACCTATTATTCAGCCACCTGATTGGAATTTACCCTTTGAAATTATGTGTGATGCTAGCGATTATGCTGTAGGTGTTGTTCTAGGGCAAAGAGTTGATAAGAAACTAAATGTTATCCATTATGATAGTAAGACTCTAGACAATGCTCAAAGAAATTATGCTACTACTGAAAAAGAACTTTTAGCAGTTGTATTTGCTTGTGATAAGTTCAGACCTTATATTGTTGATTCTAAAGTAACTATCCACACTGATCATGCTGCTATTAAATATCTTATGGAGAAGAAAGATGCTAAACCTAGACTTATTAGATGGGTTCTCTTGCTACAAGAATTTGATTTGCATATTGTTGATAGAAAAGGAGCTGAGAACCCCGTTCCAGACAACTTATCTAGGTTAGAGAATGTTCTTGATGACCGACTACCTATTTATGATAGCTTCCCTGAAGAACAATTAAATGTCATAAGTACTTCTCGTAGTACTCCTTGGTATGCTGATTATGCTAATTACATAGTTGCTAAATTTATACCACCTAGCTTCACATACCAACAAAAGAAAAATTTCTTCTATGATTTGAGACATTACTTTTGGGATAACCCACATCTTTATAAAGAAGGAGTAGATGGTGTTATTAGACGTTGTGTACCTGAGCATGAACAGGAGCAGATCCTACGCAAGTGCCACTCCGAAACTTATGGAGGACACCACGCGGGAGATAGAGCTGCACATGAGGTATTGCAATCCGGTTTTTATTGGCCTACTCTCTTCAAGGATGCCCGTAAGTTTGTCCTATCTTGTGATGAATGTTAAAGAATTGGTAATATTAGTAGACGTCAAGAAATGCCTATGAATTATTCACTTGTTATTGAACCATTTGACGTTTGGGGCTTTGATTATATGGGACCTTTTCCTTCCTCTAATGGATATACACATATTTTAGTTGTTGTTGATTATGTTACTACGTGGTTAGAAGCTATCCCAACTAGTAGTGCTGATCATAACACTTCTATTAAAATGCTTAAAGAAGTTATTTTTCCTAGGTTTGGAGTCCCTAGATATTTAATGACTGATGGTGGTTCACATTTTATTCATGGTGCTTTCCGTAAAATGCTTGACAAATATGATGTCAATCATAGAATTGCATCTCCGTATCACCCACAGTCTAGTGGTCAAGTAGAATTGAGTAATAGAGAACTCAAATTAATTTTGCAAAAGACTGTCAATAGATCTAGAAAGAATTGGTCCAAGAAACGTGATGATGCATTATGGGCCTAGATAACTGCATATAAAAATCCTATGGGTATGTCTCCGTATAAAATGGTATATGGAAAAGCATGTCACTTACCTCTCCAACTAGAACATAAGGCATATTGGGCTATTAAAGAGCTCAACTATGATTTCAAACTTGCCGGTGAAAAGAGGTTATTTGATATTAGCTCACTTGATGAATGGAGAACCCAAGCTTATGAAAATGCCAAGTTGTTTAAGGAAAAGGTTAAAAGATGGCATGACAAAAGGATACAAAAGCATGAGTTTAATGTAGGTGATTATGTATTGCTATACAACTCTCATTTAAGATTTTTTGCAGGGAAACTTCTCTCTAAATGGGAAGGCCCCTATGTTATCGAGGAGGTCTATCGTTCCGGTGCCATAAAAATCAACAACTTCGAAGGCACAAATCCGAAGGTGGTAAACGGTCAAAGAATTAAACACTATATCTCAGGTAATCCCATAAATGTTGAAACCAATATTATAGAAACCGTAACCCCGGAGGAATACATAAGGGACACTTTCCAGAATGTTTCAGACTCCGAAAAGGAATAGGTATGTGGTACAGTAAGTAAACCGACTCCAAAACAATTTTTAAGGCAATATTTCTCCGTTTTCAAATATTTAGAAAAATAGAAAATTAAGTAGCAGTCCGGGAAGGACACGAGGGCCCCACGTGGGTGGAGGGCGCGCCCCCCTACCTCGTGATCTCCTCATGTGCCTTTCGGACTCCGTTTTCTTGCACGATACGTATTTTGGTCGGTAAAAATTCATTATATAATCTCCCGGGGGTTTTGACTCCTGTATCACGCAAAAATCTTCTGTTTTTGTTTCGAGCTGTTTTTCTGACAGATCTGGATTATCATGACGTCCCCAAGTGCTTCCAAGGACAAGTTCTTCAAGAAGGCCATCAACCCTTACCTTGCAGAGGTGCTGCGACACCCTCAAACCATTGAGATGCGTGATGGGTTGCTGCACATCCGCGATGCTGAGGGACCAAAGGGAACCGGAAGCATGGAGACGAGGCTCGAAGCAATGGAGCAACAAATTTTCAAGTGCCAAGGGATGGTGGAGCGTGGAATCAACGCTAGCCACACGATGCTCGCGGAGTTCACTAACAACTACAAGCCAGATGCCAAGAACACCGAGGAGGCCATCTTCAAGCTATATGAGAAGATCGAGCACCTCCAAGCCCAAATCTATGACCTGCAAAACCAAAACTGTGAGTATGAATATAGATTCAAAAGAATGAGTTTGGCTGCAGATTCGAGGATTCCGGAGACTCGATCATCCTTCTATGATGGTGAACCTATGCCTTGGAAGATGGATGACAAGCCTACATCATCAACAACACCTCCACCTTTTTCACCAACCAAGGAGATATAATCACATGGGTATGGGCACTCCCCTTGGCAACTGCCAAGCTTGAGGGAGGTGCCCCGATAATGTATCACAATCACAACTCCTATCTTTACCGTTTTTCTTACTTCGATCCTATTAGTAGTATTTTGATCTAGTAGAATAAAATTTTATGGCATGATCTAGTTGTGCGTTTTGCTTTATTATCCTTCTATGTAATCGAGTTCGTGAGCTATATAATAAAGATTAGTGTTGAGTCAAGGGCTTGATTTTCTTGCTATGATCTTGGGTGAATAAAAGAAAAGAGAAAAAGAATAAAAAGAAACAAAAGTTCATACTGATCTTATTGATAGTAATGCCTTCACATAGAAAGAGTGTGATGATTAAAAGTTGTTGGGAGTTGGCAGACATAGCTTCGGTCATCGTTGCAATTAATAGGAAGTAATAAGGAAAGAGAGGTTTCACATATAAATATAGTATTATTGACATCTTTTTATGATTGGGAACACTCATCAAAATATTACATGCTAAAGAGTTGATGTTGGACAAGGAAGACAACGTAATCGGTTATGTTTTCTTATATCTGAGATAAAGTATGTTGTCATGGATCATCCAAAATGTTGAGCTTGCCTTTCCCCCTCATGCTAGCCAAAATCTCAGCACCAAGTAGAGATACTACTTGTGCTTCCAAATACCCTGAAACCAGTTTTGCCATGAGAGTCCACCATATCTACCTATGGATTGAATAAGATCCTTCAAGTAAGTTGACATCGGTGCAAAGCAATAAAAATTGCTCTCTAAATATGTATGATTGATTGGTGTGGGAGAAATAAGCTTTATACGATCTTGTGATGTGGAAGTAATAAAAGCGACGGACTGCATAATAAAGGTTCATATCACAAGGGGCAATATAAAGTGACATTCTTTCGCATTAAGATTTTGTGCATCCAACCATAAAAGCGCATGGCAACCTCTGCTTCCCTCTGCGAAGGGCCTATCTTTTATTATTATCTTCTACCTTATGCAAGTGTCATGGTGATCTTCACCTTTCCTATCTTTTATTATTATCTAATTGGAAGTAGGGGGGCATGAGTTATTATTGTTGACATTACCCTCGAGGTAAAAGCTTGTGGGGCGAAACTATAAGCCCATATCTTTCTCTGTGTCCGATTAAAACTCCGTAACCACAAGTATTGCGCGAGTGTTAGCAATTATGAAGGACTAGATGATAGTTGAGTATGTGGACTTGCTTTTTAGCTCTGACATAGACTCTTTCTGATGTTATGATAAATTGCAATCGTTTCGATGATTGAGGTTATAGTTGTTGGTTCTCAATAAGGTTTCTGATTCATACTTTTGCATTGTGAATAGATCATCACTTGAACATAAGTAATCATATGACAATATCTATGTATGTTCCTGTTATAAGAATAATCATGATGCCCTCATGTCCGTATTTTATTTTTATCGACGCCTCTACCTCTAAACATGGGGACATATTTGTCGTTATCGGCTTTCGCTTGAGGACAAGCGAGGTCCAAACTTGGGGGAGTTGATACGTCCATTTTGCATCATGCTTTTATATCGATATTTATTGGATTATGGGCTGTTATTTCACATTATGTCACAATACTTATGGCTATTCTCTCTTATTTTACAAGGTTTCCATAAGGAGGGAGAATGCCGGCAGCTAGAATTCTGGGCTGGAAAAGGAGCAAATATTAGAGACCTATTCTGCACAACTCCAAAAGTCTTGAAACTCCACGGAATACCTTATAATAAATAATGAAAAATCCTCGCCAAAGATGAAGACCAGGGGGCCCACACCCTGCTCACGAGGGTGGGGCGCGCGCCCCCCTACCTAGTGGCTCTCCGATGACCATCTTCTCCTATATGAAGTCTTTCGTCGAGAAAAAAATAAGAAGTAACCTTTCAGGACGAAACTCCGCCGCCACGAGGCGGAACCTTGGCGGATCCAATCTAGAGCTCTGGCAGAGCTGTTCTGCCGGGGAAACTTCCCTCCCGGAGGGGGAAATCATCACCATCATCATCACCAACGCTCCACTCATCGGGAGAGGGCAATCTCCATCAACATCTTCATTAGCACCATCTCATCTCAAAACCCTAGTTCATCTCTTGTATCCAATTCTTGTCTCCAAGTCCGGGATTGGTGCTAGTTGGTTGCTAGTAGTGTTAATTACTCCTTGTAGTTGATGCTAGTTGGTTTAATTGGTGGAAGATCATATGTTCAGATCCTTTATGCATATTAATACCCCTCTGATTATGAACATGTTTATGCTTTGTGAGTAGTTACATTTGTTCCTGAGGACAAGGGAGAAGTCTTGCTATTAGTAGTCATGTGAATTTGGTATTCGTTCGATATTTTGATGAGATGCATGTTGTCTAGCCTCTAGTGGTGTTATGTGAACGTCGACTACATAACACTTCACCATTATTTGGGCCTAGAGGAAGGCATTGGGAAGTAATAAGTAGATGATGGGTTGCTAGAGTGACAGAAGCTTAAACCCTAGTTTATGCCTTGCTTCATAAGGGGCTGATTTGTATCCATATGTTTCATGCTATGGTTAGGTTTACCTTAATACTTTTGTTGTAGTTGCGGATGCTTGCAATAGAGGTTAATCATAAGTGGGATGCTTGTTCAAGTAAGAACAGCACCCAATCACCGGTCCACCCACATGTCAAATTATCAAAGTGCTTCCATGGAAAGGTCGTTCTCCATGAACCTCGAGGCCATCGACCAGCGCCACTTTGACCTGTCAGCCCTTGACCAGCCATTTACAGAAGAGGAGATCTGGTGCACCGTCAAACTCTTGCCGGCGGGCAAAGCCCCGGGCCCGGATGGCTTCACCGCTGAGTTCCTCCGTGCATGCTGGCCTATCATCAAAGCTGATATCTGTGCCGCCTTTGACAAGCTCTATGCGATGAATGGGCGCGGTTTCCACAAGCTCAACGAGGCCTTCCTGACCTTGCTCCCTAAGAAACCAGATGCCTCCAAGCTGGCCGATTACCGCCCCATTAGCCTGATACACCTTGTGGCTAAGCTCTTTGCGAAAGTGCTCTCCCTCTGCCTGGCTCTGCGCATGCCCCAGCTGGTCTCCGTCAACCAAAGCGCCTTCATCGCCGGGAGATGTGTGCATGGCAACTTCATATTGGTTAAGCAGACGGCACGGCAACTACACAACCTCAAGCTGCCTCGGTTACTCCTCAAGCTGGATATCGCGAAGGCATTCGATAATGTCTCATGGCCCTTCCTCCTCGAGGTCCTCAGGCATCTTGGATTCAGGAGAAGGTGGTGTGAATGGATCTGCATCCTTGTCTCCACTGCCTCCTCGCGCATTCTCATCAACGGGAACCCAGGCCCTCCAGTTGAACACGTGCACGGCCTTTGGCAAGGCGACCCGGCCTCCCCACTCCTCTTCGTGATCGTCATCGACACCCTTAACTCTCTGTTGCAGCACGCCGTGCGCTCCGGCCTGCTCCAGCAGCTCACGCCCCGCCATGCGGCATCCAGCATCTCGATGTTTGCCGACGATGTGGTCATTTTCTGCGATCCTACGACCCAGGAATTGATAGCCATCTGCGAACTGCTCCGTGTGTTTGGAGAAGCTTCGGGCCTCCGCACCAACTTCCTCAAGTGCTCCGCCACTCCCATTCGGTGCGATGACACCGTGGCCGAGGCTGTGGGCTCTACCCTGGCTTGCGTGGTCACCACCTTCCCCATCGTCTACCTTGGGCTCCCTCTCTCACTCCATAAGACACCCACCTCAACCCCCCTCCCCTTGCTGGACAAGCTCACCAAGAAGCTGGCTACCTAGAAAGTCATGCTCCTCTCGCGCGCTGAGCGGCTCGCACTCGTGCGGCCAGTCCTCTCGGCTATGCCTGTTCTATCCTTCTCTCCATGGCCATCAACCCGTCGATCCTCAGGAGGGTCCATGGGATCATTCGCGACTTCCTATGGCATGGGCGGAAGGACGCCAATTCCGACTGCTGCCTCGTCAACTGGAGGCGCGTTTGCCGCCCTCTCGAGTTCGGTGGGCTGGGTGTGCGTGATCTACACCTCACCGGCATCTCCCTTCGCCCTAGATGGCTTTGGCTTCAGGCCACGGACCCCGACCGCCCCTGGCACCACCTGGGGGTGTCGTGCAACGCGGAGACCAGGCAATTCTTCCGTGCATCGACCTCCTGGACCCTTGGCGATGGAAGAACCTGCCGCTTCTGGTGTGACCATTGGCTTGATGGGCAAGCCATCTCTGAGTTCGCCCCCGAGCTGCTTGCTCTCGTGCCGCGGCGCAGGCGCCAGTGCACACTGGTCTCCGAAGGCCTTTTCCAGCAGGCTTGGATTCATGACATCCATGGCAGCCTGGGACCTGTCGAGGTGGTCCAATACATCAATCTATGGCGCCGCTTGCATGGAATCCACCTCTCTAGCACCCCAGAAACCATCAGCTGGAAATGGTCGGCGAATGGCATCTACTCTGCCAAATCCTGCTACAAGGCGCTCTTCCTCGGCTCCACGTCCCCGCCCGCTTGGCGTCTGATCTAGAAGGGGTGGGCTCCCCTTTCCTACAAGTTCTTCCTTTGGCTCGCATCCCTTGACCGGTGCTGGACTGTGGAGCGTCGTGCGCGTCACGGCCTTGCACACGATCCGGTGTGCATATTATGTTCACAGGAGCTAGAGACTATCGACCATCTCCTTGTGGGGTGCGTCTTCTCGCGGATCACTTGGCATGAGATTCTCTCTTGGTGTCGACTTGTTGCACCCCCATGCTTGGCTCGACCCACTTCTTCGAATGGTGGTTGCAGGCCGCGGTGGCCTCCCCAGGCGGCCTTAGACATGGACTAAACTCCATCATCGCCCTCACGGCTTGGGAGATGTGGAAACACAGGAATGCAGCCATCTTCGATAGTGCCCATCCTTCCACTGATGAGCTTGTGCAGCGGATCAAAGACGAGGCTCGCCACTGGGCTAAGGCTGGCGACAGAGGTCTAGATAGGATCATCCCTGTAACTTGATCTTTATACCGATGCTGAGCATCCTCCTCCGCTGCTCGCTATGAACTCTCTCGGACGCCAAGTTGTGTACGCCCGAGTGAGCTGCAATCTGTATTCTTCTTCCACCTATCAATGAAATGATACGCTGCTCAGCGTATTCACGAAAAAAAGATCTGTAAAGCACACATGGATCTGAAAGGTTCAGACCTGTTAACTAATAACCTCTCTCACAAGCGAGATATGATCAAACCCCATCGGTGTTGGATTCATTACAATCACATAGTGTTGTGAACTAGATTATTGACTCTAGTGCAAGTGGGAGACTATTGGAAATATGCCCTAGGGGCAATAATAAAATGGTTATTATTGTATTTCCTTGTTCATGATAATTGTCTATTGTTCATGTTATAATTGTATTAACTCGAAACCGTAATACATGTGTGAATACATAGACCACAACATGTCCCTAGTGAGCCTCTAGTTGACTAGCTCGTTGATTAATAGATGGTTATGGTTTCCTGACCATGGACATTAGATGTCATTGATAACGGGATCACATGATTAGAAGAATGATGTGATGGACAAGACCCAATCCTAAGCATAGCACAAGATCGTGTAGTTCATTTGCTAGAAGCTTTTCTAATGTCAAGTATCATTTCCTTAGACCATGAGATTCTGCAACTCCCGGATACCGTAGGAATACTTTGGGTGTACCAAATGTCACAACGTAACTGGGTGGCTATAAAGGTGCACTACAGGTATCTCCGAAAGTGTCTGTTGGGTTGGCACGAATCGAGACTGGGATTTGTCACTCCGTATGACGGAGAGGTATCTCTGGGCCCACTCAGTAATGCATCATCATAATGAGCTCAATGTGACTAAGTAGTTAGTCGCAGGATCATGCATTACGAAACGAGTAAAGTGACTTGCCGGTAACGAGATTGAACGAGGTATTGCGATACCGATGATCGAATCTCGGGCAAGTAACGTACCGATTGACAAAGGGAATTGTATACAGGATTGATTGAATCCCCGACATCATAGTTCATCCTATGAGATCATCATGGAACATGTGGGAGCCAACATGGGTATCCAGATCCCGTTGTTGGTTATTGGCCAGAGAGTTGTCTCGGTCATGTCTGCATGATTCCCGAACCCGTAGGGTCTACACACTTAAGGTGCGATGACGCTAGAGTTGTTATGGGAATTAGTGTGCAATTACCGAATGTTGTTCGGACTCTCGGATGAGATCCCGTATGTCACGAGGAGTTCCGGAATGGTCCGGAGGTAAATATTTATATATGGGAAGTCCTATTTTGGCCACCAAAAAATGTTCGGGGTTTTTCGGTATTGTACCGGGAAGGTTCTAGAAGGTTCCGGAGTGGGGCCCACCTGCATGGGGGGACCCACATGAACGTGGGTAGTGGTGGCAAGGCCCCACACCCCTGGTCAAGGCGCACCAAGATCCCCCCTTAGAAGGAATAAGATCATATCCCGAAGGGATAAGATCAAGATCCCTAAAAAGGGGGATAACAATCGGTGGGAAAGGGAAATGATGGGATTTCTTTCCCCCACCTTTGCCAATGCCCCAATGGACTAGGAGGGCAAGAAACCAGCCCCCTCCACCCCTATATATAGTGGGGAGGCGCATCGGAGCCGCAGCCCTTCCGCTGGCACAGCCCTCTCCCTCCCCAACACCTCCGTAGTAGTAGTAGTGCTTGGCGAAGCCCTGCCGGAGAATTACAAGCTCCACCACCACGCCATCGTGCTGCCGAAGCTCTCCCTCAACTTCTCCTCTCCCCTTGCTGGATTAAGAAGGAGGAGACATCCCCGGGTTGTACGTGTGTTGAACGCGGAGGCGCCATTGTTCCGCGCTTATATCGGAATCAACCGCGATCTGAATCACTGCGAGTACGACTCCTTCATCCGCGTTCTTCTAATGCTTTCGCGTCGCGATCTTCAAGGGTATGAAGATGCACTCCCCGCTCTCTCGTTGCTAGTCTCTCCATAGATTGATCTTGGTGATGCGTAGAAATTTTTTAATTTCTGCAACGATCCCCAACACCAGATGCCTGTTGGGCCCACGTGTCAGTCAGCCAACTGCACCAGCAGTTAAGTAGAAGCAACGTCCTTCTCCAACATAGCTCTCCGACTCCACGTTGCCACCAAGAAGCTAACCGTCTGTCAGTGGTCATCCTGCCTAGCTTGGCTTCAACCGAGGGTAGCAGTGGTGGCCTTACTTGGACCCGAGTGTCGGAGACCTACCGTGTTCTACTCTTCCTCATTTTCTGTGTGGCACGGCCTCGCTGGCAGCGGGGCGGGGCCTTGGCGGAGCCGGCAATATCCTCTGTCTCGTTGCCGGCGAGCGGCGCCTCGGCAGAGCGGGGGAAATCCTCCCCTCGTTGCCGGCAGGGTGGGGCCTCGGCGGAGTCGGCGGTGTCCTCTGCCTCGTTGTTGGCGCCACGGGGCCTCGGCGGAGCAGGGCCTCGTCGACGCCAGCGGAGCGGGGACTCGTCGGCGCCGGCATTGTCCTCTGCCTCGTCCTTGGTCTCGCCAAACAACGCCTTGCCCGCTTCATAGCCCTCTTTGTAGGCGGCCGCAGCCTCCGCCACCCGCATGCGGTACCGCCAACGCTCGAGGCGGCCCTCGCGGGCAAAGCGGTACGAGTCGAGCAGCGCCTCCTGCTCCGCCCGCTCCGCGGCGATCTGCTCCTCCGCCTGCAGGTGCTCCTGGAGGAGATGGTGGTTGTAGGCGGCATTGTCCTGCGCCTCCCGGAACTGCTCCTCACGCTTCTGCCTCACCGTGTCCATATATTGGGCACGGGCCTCACCGATGGTCATGGTGCAATGCACTGGCAAGGATGGCACGGAGGAGGAGGTTGGCGCCGGATCGTCGACTACCATGTTCTCCATTGGGATGTCGTCATCCTCCGGCTGCCTGTCGGCCAGCCAGTCGGCAGCAATGACTGCCATCTCCTTGTGGTCCGTCGTCCGCCCGTCCCGAAGAGCGCTGGAGCGCGAGGAAGCCATGGTGGGCAGTAGTGGTGTGGACAGGAGAATAGGAATGGATGCGGATGATTGCGGCTATGGTCGGCGCAATAGTTTATATAGCAATGGTGGGCGGTGGAGGGAAGGACGTGTGGCGCCGGAGTAGCCGCCTCGGCAACCGCGTATCATTAATGTGAGCAGTAGAAGGACGGACGGACGACACTTGTGTCGTTTGAAGGCGGAGCAATCGCATGCACCGGAAAGCGGGGCGGGCGGCGCTGACCGTTTCGGGCGGAAAGCGCTCCCGGGCGAGGGAGGCGGTCTGGGTGGGCCAGGGCAGTCAGACTCGTGCTTGGCAGCGGGTCGGTCCAGCAGCCGGACATGCTGGCTTGCCAGCTACCTTACCGAGCTGAGCGACGACAATCAGACGATGGACGTAGCTTCCGACCAGGAGCCGGCGCCACTGTCTAAGCTGGTTCATGTCATGTTCACCATAGAGCAGGTGCGGCCGCACTTCGACGCCCTAATGGCGGAAGAGCTACCAGCGCAGGAGGACCTGTGCTGCAACCTCCGTCTCCTCAACGAGCACCGGTGAACAAGCGAACGACAATGCCGTTGCGGACATGTGGCCCTATGATCCTGGCTTCTCGAATGAGCAGCGGGCGTTGTATCATACCATCCGTAGGGCCCACGAGGCCCTCTCCGTCATCCTTCGAGTTGTTGTGCTCGTCGTGGCGCCGCCGTCTCACGTTGTCAACATGGTCAACGGACTTGAGGATGAGGAGATGACTTTACTTAGAGAGGATGATAGTGGGGACCCACCGGGGCCATAGCCGCACGTACGCAAGTGCCTCCTTATTAGTATATAAAACAATATATTTTTTTCTTCCTCCTGGTTTCCTGACATCAGGGTCCCACACCATTGTCAACGTACATAGTCAATAAACGAGAGAATTGCTCAAGAAGCGGCCGACAGCTGGGACCAAGCAGCTCGAGCAGTATTTGTGTTTTTGAGGTGTGAGCACTGCAGAGTTTTTCTTGAGCGATGTTTAGCCCAGATATTATTTTTTCTCCTCTGAAAAACAACGAAAACATCGCTGCAGCTATTAACTGGGCGGGCTGTGGCCCGTCTAGCCCCGGCCAGATATCCAGCCCAGATATTAATTTTTTTCAAGCTGAAAATGGCTAGCCCAGATATACTTTTTTAGGAATACCCAGGCAAGGTCAAGTTGTTATTCTCCGCCCCGCTGGGCTGCAAATCTTTCCTAGGAGGGATGTGTTAGGCTTAACAAGAAAATGGGCTTTAAGAAATAATAAATGGGATGTAATTATAAAAACTGGGCCGTAACTATAAAAAATGCACCAAACACGTAATTACTTTATAAAATATTATTTTTGGATATTGAAAATTTTAATTTCATTAATTGTTGTGAGCGCAATGTTTCGTTGGATTTTTACGTAATATAAATTTATATTGAAATTGTATTTAATCTGACTAGAAATTTCGGGATAAAAATATTTCGGATCACATCAAAATGTGGAAATTTTTATTGAATTCTGTTTTGAACGGTTGGTTGAAATGGGATGTACTTTTAACAAACTGTAAATGGGATGTAGTAAATTCCATTAGAATTCAAAAATTGGCTGCACATTCTTACAAATTTCAAATGGGCTATAAGTTCTCTGCCACACACTTGTGGCCTTACTAAGTTGACGTGTCCCCTCAAAAATAAGAGTTGACGCGTATGCAAGGCTTTGTCAACTTATAGTCAACACACGCTTCTAGCAGCAGTGGTCATTGGATGTCCATCCAACGAATGTCGTGCTTCTTCTTCAATCTCGGATATTCTAGCTTCACCCGCCCAAAAAATGATTCCTCCCCCTGCCATCTGGGGCGCACCGTTTCGAAAGCTGAACTGTGGGCCTACTAAGTTGACGCGTACCAAGGGCTTTGTCAACTTAGTCAATATAAACGAGTCTAGCTGCAGTGACCGTACGATGTCCATCCAACGACCGTCGTGCTTCTTCAACCTCTGGTCTTCTTGCTCCAGCCGCCCAAAGCAGTGCCGGTCGTGCCGCCTGCTCCTGCCTCCCATGGCCGGCTGTGCTGCCGCGCAGGCCTCAGCGCCCCCTACTACTCCCACCGCTGGCCAGGGCATCCCTCCACTCACCCACACCCCCTGTTATTCTGCGGCGACGGCAGCCTCACACCACAGCCGAACCAGTGAACCCTTGTACTCCTCTCCGTGTGGGCATCCACTGCCGCGTCTTCCCCGGCTCCGTGTCGTCCCCTTCCTAGGCCTCGTCGTCGTCCACCGCCCTGGTGCTCTCGGCTCGGCGTGGTCAACGTGGTCAAGGAACGACTTCCATCAAAAGAGTACTGTACGTGGAGAGGCTGACAGCTGGGTCCACGGCAGTCGCAAGGAAGTGCCTCCTTATTACATGGAAAATAATTATTCCTCCACCTGACAGCAGGGACCCATCGGACGGGCCACCGTATTTGGCGAAAAAACATTTCCCCCCTAACTGCTCGGACCCACCGGACGGGCCAACGTATTTCGCGAAAAAAATGTTCCCCCCGCTGTCAGCTCGGACCCACCAGAGGTGCCTCCTTATTACGCACAAAAAAATGAATACTCCCCCTGCTAGTTGGGACCCACCTTGGTGGGAGGCTGACTTGTGGGCCTACTAAGTTGATGGGGACGGAGTGCTTTGTCAACTTAGTCAATATGAACGATTCTAGCTCCAGTGACCGTATGATGTCCATCCAACGGCTGTAGTGCTTCTTCAACCTCTGGTCTTGTTGCTCCAGCCGCCTAAAGCAGCGCCGGTCGTGCCGCATGCTCCTGCCTCCCGTGGCCGGCTGTGCTGCCCCGGAGGCCTCACCACCCCCTACTATTCCCACCGCTGGCCATGCCATCCCTCTACTCACCCACACCCCCTGTTATTCGGTGGTGACGGCAGCCTCACACCGCAGCGAACAAGTGAACCCTCGTACTCCTCTACGTGTGGGCATCCACTGCCGCGTCTTCCCCGGCTTCGCGTCGTCCCCTTCCTAGGCCTCGCTGTCGTCCACCGCCCTGGTGCTCTCAGCGCGGCATGGTCAACGTGGTCAAGGAACGGCTTCCATCGGACGTGGATTGTACGTGGAGAGGCTGACAGCTGGGTCCACGGCCGCAGCAAGGAAGTGCCTCCTTATTACGCGCAAAATAATTATTCCTCCACCTAACAGCGGGGACCCATTGGACGGGCCACCGTATTTCGCAAAAAAATGTTTCCCCCTGACTGCTGGGACCCACCAGCTACATCTTCGCATGCAAGGAAGTGCGTCCGAGCAAAAAAAATGATTCGCCCCCCTGACTGCTGGGACCCACCAGCTACATCTTCGCACACAAGGAAGTGCATCCGGGCAAAAAAATGATTCGCCCCCTGAGTGCTAGGACCCACCAGCTACATCTTCGCATGCAAGGAAGTGCCTGACAGTCGGGACCCACCTGGTCGAAGCGTACGTAGCATTGTCATTCTGGTCGCGAGCGTGTACGTACATACCAGTCGATGTAAAGGCGCGCACGTAGCATGTACACGTATGTACAGCGGCCAGGGTGTAAGAAAGTAAATACGGCCACGTACGTACATACGGGAGGGGTCTCGAACGCCTACTCGGGCATACGTACGACCAGGGCTCGTGTACATCGCTGGGTCGGAACGGAGAAACAGCGTCATCGTCTTGTTCATGGGGAGCCAACCGGCTGGGTCAGAACGGAATGCGTCGTCGTGTTCATCGGGAGGGCTTGGACGGAATAGCCGATGGAAACGAGGCCTACCGTACCGCAGAACGGAGGAAACGGCCTTGTGTTCGACCGTCCATGTTCGAAACGGGATCCTGTTCATCGGGAGGGGTCTAGTGTACCGCAAAACTGATGAAATAGACCTCCTACGGTCAAAACAGTGGTCCTGTTGATCGGGAGGGGTGCGGCGTACCGCAAAACGGAGGAAATGGACTTGTGTTGGAGCGCTACAGTCGAAACGGGGGTCCTGTTCATCGGGAGGGGTGTGGCGTACCACAAAACGGGACCTCACGGGATACTGTTCATCTCCACCATCGACCCCCTCCAGCCTCCACGGGCTATTGTTCATCCACCGTCGACCTCCTCCAGCCTCCACCTGCGACTGTTCATCCACAGGCTCCTGTTCATCCAGCCTCCACCGCGCGCTACTCCACCGGCTACTATTCAACCAGCCCTCTCCACAGGCTCCTGTTCAACCACCCATCCCACGGGCTACTGTTCATCCAGCCCTCCACCGTCTACTATTCATCCTGCCCCCCCCCCACGGGTTGGTCCTGTTCATCCTGCCCTCCACGGGGTCCTGTTCATCCAGCCCCAACCGGCTCGATCGATCGGGGTCCTGTTCATCCAGAGGCAACACCACGGGGTCCTGTTCATCCACCCCCACTGGGAACTGTTCATCCAGAGGCAGCATCGATCGGCTTCAGTTAGCAGCAGTAGCGAAGGAATCGCTCGATCGGGTTTAGTTAACAGCTATCGATCGATCGCTCGGGTTCAGTAACGCGTAGCCTGCAGTGCAATCGCTCCGATTCAATTAGAGCCCAACGCCTCACTCGGGTTCAGTTAGAGCCCAACGCCTTGCACCCACGCGCGTAAGTGTACGAGAGAAACGCGCATCGCTCAGCCCCGACCACCCACTGTAACAAGGAACACCCCGATATTTTCCTCGCCCTCGCTTCTACCATGGTTTTTTCCCTCATGGATGACCCAAAGAATGTTATGCAACTACGTCTCCGGCCTGCCCAGGACGAAAAGCCCATTTTCTGTCATGATTTTTTGTCATAGAAGTAGGACCCCACCACATCTATGATGATACCAGGTTTTGTCACAATTATCGTCATAGAAGTGTCATAAGTATGACAGGAAAAAAATTCGTTCGGCCCAAAATGTCACGGATGTGTCTTTTTTTGTAGTGTGTTGATCTTGATAACCCACAATCAAAGAATCAACGTTATGATAAGAGAGACTTCGTTGCTTGGAAGCACAGTAAAGAAAGAGAACCATGGGTTCAGAAACCCATGCCTTTTCCTCCTAAACCATCCAAGAAAAAGGATGATGAGGATTTTGAGCGCTTTGGTGAAATGATTAGACCTATCTTTTTGCATATGTGTTTCACTGGTATACTTAAAATGAATCCTTATGCTAAGTACATGAAAGATATTGTTACAAATAAAAGAAAGATACCGGAAGCTGAAATTTCCATCATGCTTGCTAATTATACTTTTAAGGGTGGAATACCAAAGAAACTAGGAGATCCCGGAGTACCAACTATACCATGCTCCACTAAATGAAACTATGTTAAAACTGCTTTACGTGATCTTGGAGGCGGTGTTAGTGTTATGCCTTTCTCTTTATATCGTAGACTTGATTTGAATAAGTTGACACCTACTGAAATATCTTTGCAAATGGCTGATAAATCAACTGCTATACCAGTCGGTATTTGTGAGGATGTGCTTGTTGTGGTTGCAAACGTTTCTTTTTAACGGACTTTGTTATTCTTGATATTCCCGAGGACGATAGTATGTCTATTATTCTTGGTAGACCCTTTTTGAATACTGCAGGGGCTGTTATTGATTGCAACAAAGGCAATGTCACTTTTCATGTTAATGGTAATGAGCATACGGTATACTTTCTGAGGAAACAACCTCAAGTCCACAGTATTAATTCTATTGGAAAAACTTCAACGATTACTATTGGAAGTTTTGAATTTCCTCTTCCTACTGTCAACAAAAAGTATGATATTCTTATTGTTGGGGACATGCATATCCCCATTGAGGTAACCTATTGTTATTCGAAAATTCTCCGGTTTCATGTTATTCGAAAAGAGTTTGTTAACAAGACTTGATCACCTTGTTATTGGATTCCTTTTTGATGAGCATGAGATGGATGAAGTTAGAAAGCACAACTCTCTGTACCCTCTTTTTACTTTCTGCTATTTAGATTAAATAAAGCAATAAAAAATGCCCCGAAAATAAAAGTTCTCCAAATGTCCTAAAAATTTTAGATGATTTTTTGTATAATATTTAAGAATTATTGGCACTGAGAACACACCAGAGGGCCACACCACCAGGCCGCGAGGGTCCAGGGCACGCCCACCCCCCTGGGACACGCCCCCTGCCTCGTGGACCCCACATGGGCCCCTCCACTTATTCTTGCACCCACACACTTCGTCTTCCTCTAGAAAAAATATCCACCAGCTCAAACCCGAGTTCTTGCTCATCTTGCTGCCATTTTCGATCTCCTTACTCAAAGCTCCATTCACAAAACTGCTTTGGGGGATTGTTCTTCGGTATGTGACTCCTCCAATGGTCCAATTAGTTTTTGTTCTAGTGCTTTATTTATTGTAAATTTTTGCTGCTTAGGTGACCCTATTCTTGAGCTTGCATGTCAAATTTATGTGGTCAAAAGTAGTTTTAATGCATGATATGGCCTCTAGGCACTTGTAGGAGTAGTTGCTATCAATCTTGTTAAGATTGGTTCACTTTTATTTTGAGTCACTAAAAATTTCAGAAATTTTTTAGAGGAAGAAAAATGTTTAGGAAAATGTACCAAGGTGGTTCCTCAAGGAAGCAAGGCCCAAGGCTCGCGATACATGAGCCGAACAAATGAACTACCAAGGGAAGCTCAAGTGCGGCCTTGTGAATGGCCGTCAGAGGAGTTCATGGTCCAGGTAGGCATCAAGGATGAATTTGACGCATATGTGCGTAACGCTGATCTTGAGAGCTTCGTGTCAGATAAGTGCCGGCAATACCTCTATCTAACTGATTCATTTGTGAGAAGGTTTAAATTTACATCCTCGCGCAATTCTCACACTGTTTTATCCGATATTTATGATAAATCATATACATGGACCTAGAAGATTTTGATACTGCTTGTAAACTCCCGCACTAGGGCAATGTTAGTGAACCTCGCAAATCTGAATATAAAGACTTTCTTGCTCGTATCACTGTGGGGGAATCTAGGGAATCACACAAGCTAACATAGGAAGCATTCATTTCCTTTCCATACATTATTTTTCTCTCTTCATTGGTAGATGCATTAATGGTAAAGATGAGGCTTGTCACGTGTGTGTTCCAGATCTTAGTGTCCTCAAGAGTGCGGTATTAGGTGATAAACAATATAACTTGGGGGGCTATTGTTGCACGTAGGTTGCATCACAACAATATAAGTGGAGATTTGTTTGGTGGAATTTATGCAACTCGTGTAGCTAACTATCTTGATATACCCATACATGGAAATGATATTGAGTTGCCTCCTGCTTATCTAGATTATGAGGCTATGGTTCGCCACCAGTTTCTTGAGAGGAACGATCAGTTCCTCTAGTACCGACTAATCTTTGACAGACGGTGCACCGTCCATGTTGCTCTCCCTGCTCCTACTTTGTTTGGCTTTCAGGCAAAAAGGAGATATGTTATAACCAGGGAGGAGGCGAACGAGTACGAGAGGAGGACGGAGGCAGCTCGTCTCCAAGCTGCAGCTCGTCAGGTAGTAGTTGCTGCATCACAGTACGACCCCAGTTACAGCTTTGGATATCCACCAGGCCAACTGTGGCCATAGACCAACTTAGGCTAAAAGCCAAAGCTTGGGGGGGTGCTACCTCTTGAGCACTTGCGTTGGTTTTCCCTTGAAGAGGAAAGGGTGATGCAGCAAAGTAGCGTAAGCATTTCCCTCAGTTTTTGAGAACCAAGGTATCAATCCAGTAGGAGGCCGCGCATGAGTCCCTCGCACCTACACAAACAAATAAATCCTCGCAACCAACGTGATAAGGGTTGTCAATCCCTACACGGTCACTTACGAGAGTGAGATCTGATAGATATGATAGGATAATATTTTTGGTATTTTTATGATAAAGAGAAATAAAATATGCAAAGTAAAATAAATGGCAAAGGAAATAACTAAGTATTTGAAGATTAATATGATGGAAGATAGACCCGGGGGCCATAGGTTTCACTAGTGGCTTCTCTCAAGAGCATAAGTATTTATGGTGGGTGAACAAATTACTGTTGAGCAATTGACAGAATTTAGCATAGTTATGAGAATATCTAGGTATGATCATGTATATAGGCATCACGTCCGAGACAAGTAGACCGACTCCTGCCTGCATTTACTACTATTACTCCACACATCGACCTCTATCCAGCATGCATCTAGAGTATTAAGTTCAAAAGAACAGAGTAATGCTTTAAGCAAGATGACATGATGTAGAGAGATAAACTCATGCAATATGATATAAACCCCATCTTATTATCCTCGATGGCAACAATACAATACGTGCCTTGCTGCCCCTACTATCACTGGGAAAGGACACCGCAAGATTGCACCCAAAGCTAAGCACTTCTCCCATTGCAAGAAAGATTAATCTAGTAGGCCAAACCAAACTGATAATTCAAAGAGACTTGCGAAGATAACCAATCATACATAAAAGAATTCAGAGAAGATTCAAATATTGTTCATAGATAAACTTGATCATAAACCCACAATTCATCGGTCTCAATAGACACACCGCAAAAGAAGATTACATCAAATAGATCTCCACAAGAGAGGGGGAGAACTTTGTATTGAGATCCAAATAGAGAGAAGAAGCCATCTAGCTAATAAGTATGGACCCGTAGGTCTGAAGTAAACTACTCACACTTCATCGGAGGGGCTATGGTGTTTATGTAGAAGCCCTCCGTGATCCATGCCCCCTCCGGTGGAGCTCCGAAAAAGGCCCCAAGATGGGATCTCGTGGATACAGAAAGTTACGGCGGTGGAATTAGGGTTTTGGCTCCATATCTGGTAGTTTGGGGGTACGTATGTATATATAGGAGGAAGGAGTACGTCAGTGGAGCAACACGGGCCCACGAGGGTGGAGGGCGCGCCTAGGGGGTAGGCGCGCCCCCCTACCTCGTGCCTTCCTCGTTGATTGCTTGACGTAGGGTCCAAGTCCTCTGGATCATGTTCGTTCCAAAAATCACGTTCCCGAAGGTTTCATTCCATCTGGACTCCATTTGATATTCTTTTTCTGCGAAACCCTAAAATAGGCAAAAAAAACAGCAATTCTGGGCTGGGCCTCCGGTTAATAGGTTAGTCCCAAAAATAATATAAAAGTGTATAATAAAGCCCAATAATGTCCAAAACAGAATATAATATAGCATGGAACAATCAAAAATTATAGATACGTTGGAAACGTATCAGGGGGGTACGTATTTCTCACCGACATTACATTCATGTTCACACACCCATTCCAGTTGTCGGTGCTCAACTTTTTCATTGTATTGTCCATGCTAGTTTAATTTCTTTTAAGATTCTTCTTGTGTGTTTGAAAAACCTTAATAAAACAAAAAAATTAGTTGTAGCTTTTAGCTAGTTTACTTCCCATGCCTGTAGTAGTAGTAATTAAAAGAAAACCCAAAAGATTTCTCGTTCTTCTTTTGCTTGTTGGGAGCTTTCCTATGTAAATAGTTTTGTTTCTTTTTGTTTCTTTGGGGGTCGAGAGGAGAAGACCATGATGAAAATGTTGAGTGGCTCTCATATGAATTATTGTTGATCTAACAAAGAGCCCATATTACCTTGTCTTCTCCCTTGTATTGAATGCTTGCATATTCCAGCTTAGTCCAATGCACGTGCACTATTAATATTATCCACACCATTCGGTCGTGCAAGTGAAAGGCAATAATGATGATATATGATGGACTGATTGAGATGAGAAAAGCTGGTATGAACTCGACCTATCTTGTTTTTGTAAATATGATTAGATCATCATTCCTGATTCAGCCTATTATGAATGAAACATGTTTGCAATGACAATTAGAGATTATAGTTGCTCATGCCATGCTTAATTAGCTAGGAGTTTATAATGGTTTACCTTGCGTGCCAACATGCTATTAAAATGGTTGTGATGTGGTATGATAGGGTGGGATCCTCCTTTGAACGATTCGAGTGGCTTGACTTGGCACATGTTCACACATGTAGTTGAAACAAAATCAACATAGCCTCCACGATATTTATGTTCCTGGTGAATTATATCCTACTCATGCTTGCCCTCAGTTGAAAGTGCGTTATATCGACTAGAGGGGGGTGAATAGGCAATTTTTATGAAATTCTTCACTGAGGAATTTGCTAGCGAGGAAATTCCTTAGCGAAGAACTACTAGCAGCGGAATGAGTACTCAAAAGTAAACATAATAGAATACAAGCATAGTCATCATGATGAAATGAAGACAGGCACAGAGTATAGAAGCGTAAGCACAGGATAACACAGGATGAAGACAAACAGACTGAAGAAATTAAACTGAGGAAATTGAGAAAGTCTTTAGTCAAAGTCTTCAAACACAGATATGAACAAGCACACAACACAGTTATGAGGAAATGAAAGAGTTGAGGAAATAGAACCAGTAAGCTTGGTGATGACAATGATTTGGTAGACCAGTTCCAACTGCTGTCTCAGTTGTACGTCTGGTTGGAGCGGCTGAGTATTTACACTCGAGGACACATAGTCCCGGACACCCAGTCCTGAACACGCAGCTCAGGACACCCAGTCCTCACCGTATTCTCCTTGAACTAAGGTCACACAGACATCATCCAATCACTCATGGTAAGTCTTCGGGCGACTTCCAAACCTTCACAAACTCACTCACTCGGCGATCCACAATTCCTCTTGGATGCTCTAGACCATGACGCCTAACCGTCTGGAAGAAGCACAGTCTTCAAAGGTAACAAGCGTCGGATCCACGCAGGATCAATCTCTTTAGTGATGCTCAATCACTTGGGGTTTGTAGGTGTTTGGGTTTTGGGTTTTTGGTTTTTCCTCACTTGATGATTTTCGCTCAAAGTCCTCAGAGGATGGATTGCTCTCAAATGACAAGTGTCACTTTCTCTCGAAGCAGCCAACCAGCTAGTGGTTGTAGGGGGCGGCTCTTTATAGCCTAGGGAGCAGCCCGACATGATAAGACATAAATGCCCTTCAATGATATGACCGTTAGGTGGATAGATATTTTGGGACAGCTGGCGCATAGCACAGCAACGGTCGGAATTTTGAGTAGCAAAATCCTCAGGGCTATCATGTTCCTCACTGTGTAGGTAATCCGCACTGGCAAATTCCTAAATCCTCAGTCGGAACAAATTCCTCAGAGACCAGAAGAGCTTCGCCTCTGTCACTGGAGAAATTGACTGAACTGTATGAGATTTCCAACGGCTTCACTCGAAGGGATTGGTAGGTGTAGGATTTTGAGTTGAGCATCACATGGAAATTTTTCCTTAGTATTTCCTCGACCCCCTTTAACAGTACGGTGTTTCCTATGACTCAAGAAAGAGAAAATGAAACTACGAAAACAAAAGTCTTCACGCTTCATGTTCCTCTAATGAATACCAAGTCTTCACAGTCACACCATTTTCTTCACTTTTAAAGTCTTCAGAATACCAAAGTCTTCAGATGAAGAACTTCATTTTTAGGGGTCGACTTTCTCTGTAAATATCAAACTCCTCATAGACTTATAGACCTGTGTACACTCATAAACACATTAGTCCCTTAACCTATAAGTCTTCAATACACCAAAATCACTAAGGGGCACTAGATGCACTTACAATCTCCCCCTTTTTGGTGATTGATGACAATATAGGTTAAGTTTTCAACGGGGATAAACATATGAAGTGTAAATACTGATATTGAGGAATTTGATTGCAAGATATCGAAGAACTCCCCCTGAAGATGTGCATAGTGAGGAATTTGCTTTTGAAGCAATGCACACTTGAAGAGTTGAATCATGGAGATCTCCCCCTATATCTTGTAATTCATACACGCATTTAACATATAATATGAAGAATTTGAAATGCATGATGAAATATGGTGCCTGATGAAATTCAGCATGCGTGCAATAATATTAACAAGGAATAAGCATGCAGAAAAACGTATCAAGAGTATCAGAGCACCATCGGGTTTATTTTACAACTCGATCCAATAAAGTCGCAGAAGAACGAGAGTTGAAACTTAAGAAAAAATGCCCATATAGAAAGACCCGCTTGAAGACTAACTCAAAATTCTCCCCCTTTGTCATCAAATGATCAAAAGGATCGAATATGAGGACTAACGCCCCTGAAGAATATCAAGTTGATGAAGGAGCGCCAGCGTTGTTGGGGTCGTTTGTCGTAGTAGGGCCTGCCGCGGTGTCGTCCAAGTCTTCATTTTCATCAGTGTCGTGGGATGAAGAATATGAGCTGGCCACCAGAGAAGGAACCTTGACATTCTTGAATTTCTTCGGTGGAGGTGCAGACCAGTCAAAAACTTCTTTGAGACCCATGTTCTTCAGATCTTCTTCACCATACAGATGTGACAGGATTGCCCAGGTGTGACCGAAGACTTGATGGAGGTAGTAATGGTTTTTCTTCACTACATTGTGTGTGGCAGTCATGTTGTGAAGAAGGGAACCAAACTGACGCTTAACCCATTTGTGATTTCGATCCACCTTCTGGTGAAGACTAAGCAGAAGTTCACGGTCAGTCATCACGCGTGGAGCAGTGGCTTGAGGAGTGGACTTGGGTGCATTGGCAGAGTCATGTGTGGCAGAGTCATCATTAGTGGAATAAGATGCAGCTTTGCGAAACTGACCATCCAATGGACGAATTCCTTCATCTATTACAGCTGGTGCCTTGCCCTTTCCATCAACTGAGGAATATGTCTGCTTGAGGACTTCAATTGGGGGCAAGTAGCTGAGGTGATTCTGGAAATCAGCTTTGTAGTTGAGTGAAGACCTTGTCCTGAGGAATCTCATAATCCAAGGTGCATAAGGCTTCATCTCAAACGGAGACAGTGCAACATTTGCCATAGTCCTCATGAAGAAATCGTGATAATTGACAGGAATGCCATGAATGATGTTGAATACCAGATTCTTCATGATGCCAACAATTTCCTCATCAGATGAGTTGTGGCCTTTGATAGGACTGACTGTCCTCGTAAGAATACGATAGCCAGTTCTGGGCACGTACAACAATTCCTTCACGAGGAATTTGGTTCTTGGTGCTTGACCTGGCTTCAAAGGTTTCATCAGCACCTGCATGTAATGATGTGTGAGCTCAGGTTCACTGTAGATGCAGCGAGCTTCTTCAAGGGGAGGACTGAGTGGTAGAGCACGAATCAATTCAGAGGCTGGTGCAGTGTAGTGAGTGTTTTCAGACATCCAGTCCAACACCCAGGAATTCACATCTTCAGCATCTCTAGTGATGTGCAGCGTTGCATAGAATTGAAGAATCAGTTTGTCGGTGTACTAGAGTAGGGGTACCCTAGTATCCCGAACTTGTGCACGGGTAGTCGCAGCATCCCGCGGCAAGGCTTGCCGGGTGACCGCCAAGGTCCTCCGTGGTTCCTTTGGAGCCATTCAAGGACAAAGTATCCAAGCCAAGGAGACAAGACCCCGGCAAGAGGAGCTTGCCGGGAAGGCCAACCAAGGCATCTCAAGGAACTTGCCGCGACGCGCCACGCGTCCCGGCAAGGCCCGGTGAGCGACAACCTCCCGGACGCGACAAGACAACGACCGCGCGCTTGCCGCGGCAAGCCACCACTCTGTGCCCGCGCTCTAGCACATCCACCAACGTGTCGCTCTGGGACCCTTCCAGGCGTACGTGGCGGGAGGCTGTGCAGCCAGCGGTGCGCGGTGGCAAGCGGCGCTGACAAGATTGCTATCATGGCGAGCGGTGGCGTCCCTGACGGTCCCTTTTGCACTATTTAGGCAACACAGACGGGCATTTAATGCCCTGGTCCCCTGCCGTCAGGGTTAGGTATGATACACTATAGCAGGTAGTTGTACCAACCGCAACACCTTTCCATTTTTACCCTTGTCTACGTTGCCACCTGTCGGTGACCCCTTGAGCATATAAAAGGAGGCCCATGCACAACGTAGGGGGGGAGGAAGAGAACACTCACGCTCGGTCTCGTTAGCTACTGGGGTGTACTGTAGCACTCCGCGCTCCCGAGCAAGAACTCAATACAAACCACAAAGCAGGAGTAGGGTTTTACGCATCTGTGCGGCCCGAACCTGGGTAAGCTGCTCGTGTGCTTCGCCTCGATCCGCTCTTCGTGCGACCCTCGCCCCCGCCGAACCGAAAGGGACTCGGTCCGCCGGTCCCATGGGTGCTCGTGGATTAGTCCCCCGACATCTTTGGCGCGCCAGGTAGGGGAGTCGAGGTTGTGTGAACCAGATCCGGCGTTCACACGAGCTAGATCTTCATCATCTTCATCGACATGCCGCCGAAGAAGAAGGCTTCGGAGGTGGCTGCTCCGTCCGCGCCGAACCCACCACCGCCGGAGCAAACGGCTGATGGGGCAGACGCCGGCGGAAGAACGGGCGTCGACGAGGGAGCTCACGGTGCTGCCAGGTCCAAGGACAAGGCTGCGCTACCCATCGGCGGCGTAGCCGGCTCCCACAACGACCGGGCGCACTCCAAGACCTCGGCGTCCGTACATGCACCGCGCCCATCTCAGGAGGCGCGGGACCGGCAGCGTCATGGTACTCACGGTACCATGCGTTTGCTGGACCAAGATCGAGCTGGTGGATCTCGGAGTGCTCAAGACCAGCATGCACGCCAACATGCTGGCACAAGCGAGGCACGGTCGCCTGGACGGGATACTGCTCCTTCTAACATAGTTAGAAGTCCGAGCATATCCCGCTCCTCGCACCGTTCGCCACCGCCACCCGCCACTACAGCAGAAGCTTTGGCGCGAGCTCAACTGCTCCTGGACTACCCTCCAACGGTAGACAAGATCGACGACTGGAGGGCCACCGTTCAGAGTCTCATCAGCTTCGCCAACGGCGACACTCAATGGCAGCCAAGCACGTCGCAGCCGCGGCAAGTCAGCCAGGCACGAGCCGGTGGCGACAAGACCGGTGGGGGTGCAACCACTGTGCACTCTCCGCCCCGAAGGCCAAGATCGCCGACTCGCCAGATCTGTTGGAAATATGCCCTAGAGGCAATAATAAATTGGTTATTATTATATTTCCTTGTTCATGATAATCATTTATTATCCATGCTATAATTGTATTGATAGGAAACTCAGATACATGTGTGGATACATAGACAACACCATGTCCCTAGTAAGCCTCTAGTTGACTAGCTCGTTGATCAATAGATGGTTACGGTTTCCTGACCATGGACATTGGATGTCATTGATAACGGGATCACATCATTAGGAGAATGATGTGATGGACAAGACCCAATCCTAAGCATAGCACAAGATCGTGTAGTTCGTATGCTAAAGCTTTTCTAATGTCAAGTATCATTTCCTTAGACCATGAGATTGTGCAACTCCCGGATACCGTAGGAATACTTTGAGTGTGCCAAACGTCACAACGTAACAGGGTGGCTATAAAGGTACACTACGGGTATCTCCGAAAGTGTCTGTTGGGTTGGCACGAATCGAGACTGGGATTTGTCACTCCGTGTAAACGGAGAGGTATCTCTGGGCCCACTCGGTAGGACATCATCATAATGTGCACAATGTGATCAAGGAGTTGATCACGGGATGATGTGTTACGGAACGAGTAAAAGAGACTTGCCGGTAACGAGATTGAACAAGGTATCGGGATACCGACGATCGAATCTCGGGCAAGTATCGTACCGCTAGACAAAGGGAATTGCATACGGGATTGATTAAGTCCTTGACATCGTGGTTCATCCGATGAGATCATCGTGGAACATGTGGGAGCCAACATGGGTATCCAGATCCCGCTGTTGGTTATTGGCCGGAGAGTCATCTCGGTCATGTCTGCATGTCTCCCGAACCCGTAGGGTCTACACACTTAAGGTTCGGTGACGCTAGGGTTATAGAGATATTAGTATGCGGTAACCCGAAAGTTGTTTGGAGTCCCGGATGAGATCCCGGACGTCATGAGGAGTTCCGGAATGGTCCGGAGGTAAATATTTATATATGGGAAGTCATGTTTTGGTCACCGGACAAGTTTCGGGGTCACCGGTATTGTACCGGGACCACCGGAAGGGTCCCGGGGGTCCACCGGGTGGTGCCACCTGCCCCGGGGGGCCACATGGGCTGTAGGGGTGTGCGCCTTGGCCTATATGGGCCAAGGGTACCAGCCCCAAGAGGCCCATGCGCCAAGAGATAAGGAAAGGAAGAGTCCTAAAGGGGGAAGGCACCTCCTAGGTGCCTTGGGGAGGAGGGACTCCTCCCTAGCCGCACCCTTCCTTGGAGGAAGGGCCAAGGCTGCGCCCCCCCTCTCCCTTGCCCCTATATATATGTGGGGGTGGGAGGGCAGCCATACCAATGTTCTGGTGCAGCCCTCCCCTTCTCCCAAGTACTTCTCCTCTCCCGTGGTGCTTGGCGAAGCCCTGCAGGATTGCCACGCTCCTCCACCACCACCACGCCATTGTGCTGCTGCTGGATGGAGTCTTCCTCAACCTCTCCCTCTCTCCTTGCTAGATCAAGGCGTGGGAGACATCGTCGGGCTGTACGTGTGTTGAACGCGGAGGTGCCGTCCGTTCGGCACTAGGATCTCCGGTGATTTGGATCATGACGAGTACGACTCCATCAACCCCGTTCTCTTGAACGCTTCCGCTTAATGATCTACAAGGGTATGTAGATGCACTCTCCTTCCCCTTGTTGCTGGTCTCTCCATAGATAGATCTTGGTGACACGTAGGAAAATTTTGAATTTCTGCTACGTTACCCAACAGTGGTATCAGAGCTAGGTCTATGCGTAGTTTCTATGCACGAGTAGAACACAAAGTAGTTGTGGGCGTTGATTTTGTTCAATATGCTTACCGTTACTAGTCCAATCTTGATTCGGTGGCAATGTGGGATGAAGCGGCCCGGACCGACCTTACACGTACTCTTACGTGAGACTGGTTCCACCGACTGACATGCACTAGTTGCATAAGGTGGCTGGCGGGTGTCTGTCTCTCCCACTTTAGTCGGATTGGATTCGATGAAAAGGGTCCTTATGAAGGGTAAATAGCAATTGGCATATCACGTTGTGGTCTTTGCTAGGTAAGAAACGTTCTTGCTAGAAACCCATAGCAGCCACGTAAAACATGCAACAACAATTAGAGGACGTCTAACTTGTTTTTGCAGGGTATGCTATGTGATGTGATATGGCCAAAGGATGTGATGAATGATATATGTGATGTATGATATTGATCATGTTCTTGTAATAGGAATCATGACTTGCATGTTGATGAGTATGACAACCGGCAGGAGCCATAGGAGTTGTCTTAATTTATTTATGACCTGCGTGTCAACATAAACGTCATGTAATTACTTTACTTTATTGCTAACTGTTAGATGTAGTAGTAGAAGTAATAGTTGGCGAGACAACTTCATGAAGACACGATGATGGAGATCATGGTGTCATGCCGGTGACGATGATGATCATGGAGCCCCAAGATGGAGATCAAAGGAGCTATATGATATTGGCCATATCATGTCACTATTATTTGATTGCATGTGATGTTTATCATGTTTATGCATCTTGTTTACTTAGAACGACGGTAGTAAATAAGATGATCCCTCATAATAATTTCAAGAAAGTGTTCCCCCTAACTGTGCACCGTTGCGACAGTTTGTTGTTTCGAAGCACCACGTGATGATCGGGTGTGATAGATTCTAGCGTTCACATACAACGGGTGTAAGACAGATTTACACACGGGAAACACTTAGGTTGACTTGACGAGCCTAGCATGTGTACAGACATGGCCTCGGAACACAGAAGACCGAAAGGTCGAGCATGAGTCGTATAGAAGATACGATCAGCATGAAGATGTTCACCGATGTTGACTAGTCCGTCTCACGTGATGATCGGACACGGCCTAGTTGACTCGGATCATGTAATCACTTAGATGACTAGAGGGATGTCTATCTGAATGGGAGTTCATAAGATGAACTTAATTATCCTGAACATAGTCAAAAGGTCTTCGCAAATTATGTCGTAGCTCACGCTTCAGTTCTACTGTTTAATTATGTTCCTAGAGAAAATTTAGTTGAAAGTTGATAGCAGCAATTATGCGGACTAGGTCCGTAAACTGAGGATTGTCCTCATTGCTTCATAGAAGGCTTATGTTCTTAATGCACCGCTCAGTGTGCTGAACCTCGAACATTGTCTGTGGATGTTGCGAACATCTGACATACACATTTTGATAACTACGTGATAGTTCAGTTAAACGGCTTAGAGTTGAGGCACCGAAGACGTTTTGAAACGTCGGGAAATATATGAGATGTTTCGAGGGCTGAAATTGGGATTTCAGGCTCGTGCCCACGTCAAGAGGTATAAGACCTCCGACGATTTTCTTAGCCTGCAAACTAAGGGAGAAAAGCTCAATTGTTGAACTTGTGCTCAGATTGTCTGAGTACAACAATCGCTTGAATCGAGTGGGAGTTGATCTTCCAGATGAGATAGTGATGTTTCTCCGAAGTCATTACCACCAAGCTGCTAGAGCTTCATGATGAACTATGATATATCAGGGACATATATGATGATCCTTGAGATATTCGCGATGTTTGACACCGCGAAAGTAGAAATCAAGAAGGAGCATCAATTGTTGATGGTTGGTGAAACCACTAGTTTCAAGAAGGGCAAGGGAACAAAGGGATACTTCATGAAACGGCAATTCAGTTGCTGCTCTGGTGAAGAAACCCAAGGTTGAACCCAAACCCGAGACTAAGTGCTTCTGTAATAAGGGGAACAGCCACTGGAGCAGAATTACCCTAGATACTTGGTAGATTAGAAGGCTGGCAAGGTCAATAGAAGTATATTGGATATACATTGTGTTGATGTGTACTTTACTAGTACTCCTAGTAGCACTAGGGTATTAGATACCGGTTCGGTTGCTAAGTGTTAGTAACTCGAAATGAAAGCTACGGAATAAACGGAGACTAGCTAAAGGTGAGCTGACGATATGTGTTGGAAGTGTTTCCAATGTTGATATGATCAAGCATCGCACGCTCCCTCTACCATCGAGATTGGTGTTAAACCTAAATAATGGTTATTTGGTGTTTGCGTTGAGCATAGACATGATTGGATTATGCCTATCGCAATACGGTTATTCATTTAAGGAGAATAATCGTTACTCTGTTTATTTGAATAATACCTTCAATGGTCTTACACCTAAAATGAATAGTTTATTGAATCTCGATCGTAGTGATACACATGTTCATGCCAAAAGATAGTAATGATAGTACCACCTACTTGTGGCACTGCCACGTAAGTCATATCGGTATAAAACGCATGAAGAAGCTCCATGTTGATGGATCTTTGGGCTCACTCATTTTGAAAAGTTTGAGACATGCGAACCATGTCTATTGGTGTATATGCATGAAGAAACTCCATGCAAATGGACCGTTTGAACTCACTTGATCTTGAATCACTTGAGACATGCAAATCATACCACATGGGCAAGATGACTGAAATCCTCGGTTTCAGTAAAATGGAACTAGAAAGCAACTTGTTGGAAGAAATACATTTTGATGTGTGCAGTCCAATGAGTGCTGAGGCGTGTAGTGGATATCGTTATGTTCTTACTTCA
Organism: Triticum aestivum; assembly: GCF_018294505.1. NCBI lineage: Eukaryota > Viridiplantae > Streptophyta > Magnoliopsida > Poales > Poaceae > Triticum > Triticum aestivum. The sequence continues at coordinate 326,662,175 of NC_057806.1, read as the reverse complement.
CAGATGATTTGAGTAGATGTTGAGTACATTTACTTGATAAATCACGAGTCTGAATTATTGAAAGGTTCAAGTAATTTCAGGGTGAAGTTGAAAGATCGTCGTGACAAGAGGATAAAAGATCTATGATATGATCATAGAGATGAATATCTGAATTACGAGAATGGCACAGAATTAAGACATTGTGGAAATTGTTTCACAACCAATACAGCCAGGAACACCATGGTGTGATGGTGTGTCCGTACATCATAACTGCACCCTATCGGATATGATGTATACCATGATGTCTCTTATTGAATTACCACGATAGTTTATGGGTTAGGCATTAGAGACAACCACATTCACTTTAAAAGGGGCACCACGTAATTCCGATGAGATGACACCGTATGAACTATGGTTTAGAGAAACCTAAGCTGTCATTTCTTAGAAGTTTGGGGCTGCGACGCTTATGTGAAAAAGTTTCAGGCTGATAAGCTCGAACCCAAAGCGGATAAATGCATCTTCATAGGACACCCAAAACAGTTGGGTATACCTCCTGTCTCAGATTCGAAAGCAATAAGGGATTGTTTCTAGAATCGGGTCCTTTCTCGAGGAAAAGTTTCTCTCGAAAGAATTGAGTGGGAGGATGGTGGAGACTTGATGAGGTTATTGAACCGTCTCTTCAACTAGTGTGTGGCAGGGCACAGGAAGTTGTTCCTGTGGCACCTACACCAATTGAAGTGGAAGCTTATGATATTGATCATGAGACTTCGGATCAAGTCACTCCCAAACCTCGTGGGATGACAAGGATGCGTACTACTTCAGAGTGGTACGTAATCCTGTCTTAGAAGTCATGTTGCTAGACAACAATGAACCTACGAGCCATGGAGAAGCGATGGTGGGCCCGGATTCCGATAAATGGCTCGAGGCCATAAAATCCGAGAGAGGATCCATGTATGAAAACAAAGTGTAGACTTTGGAAGAACTACTTGATGGTCGTGAGGCTGTTGAGTACAGATGGATTTAAAAGGAAGACGGACAATGATGGTAAATGTCACCATTAAGAAAGCTCGACTTGTCGTTAAGAAGTTTCCCGACAAGTTCAAGGAGTTGACTACGGTGAGACTTTCTCACTCGTAGCGATGCTAAGAGTCTGTTGGAATTATATTAGCAATTACTGCATCATTTATGAAATCTTGCAGATAGGATATCAAAACATTGTTTCCTCGACGATTTTTGAGGAAAGGTTGTATGTGATACAACCGAAAGGTTTTGTCAATCCTGAAATATGCTAATAAGTATGCAAAGCTCCAGCAATCCTTCTGAGGACTGGAGTAAGCATCTCGGAGTTGGAATGTATGCTTTGATGAGATGATCAAAGATTTTGGGTGTATACAAAGTTTATGAGAAACTTGTATTTCCAAAGAAGTGAGTGGGAGCACTATAGAATTTCTGATGAGTATATGTTGTTGACATATTATGGATCAGAAATGATGTAGAATTTCTGGAAAGCATGCAGAGTTATTTGAAAAGTGTTTTTCAATGGAAAGCCTGGATTAAGCTACTTGAACATTGAGCATCAAGATCTATAAGGATAGATCAAAACGCTTAATGGTACTTTCAAATGAGCACATACCTTGACATGATCTTGAAGGTGTTCAAGATGGATCAATCAAAGAAGGAGTTCTTGCCTGAGTTGTAAGGTATGAAGTTAAGACTTAGAGCTCGACCACAGTAGAATAGAGAGAAAGGACGAAGGTCGTCCCCTATGCTTTAGACGTAGGCTCTACAGTATGCTATGCTGTGTACCGCACCTGAAGTGTGCCTTGCCTTGAGTCAGTCAAGGGGTACAAGAGTGATCCAAGAATGGATCACAGGACAGCGGTCAAAGTTATCCTTAGTAACTAGTGGACTAAGGAATTTTCTCGATTATGGAGGTGGTAAAAGAGTTCGTCGTAAAGGGTTACGTCGATGCAAGCTTAACACCTATCCGGATAGCTCTGAGTAGAGATATCGGATACGTATAATGGAGCAACAATTTAGAATAGCTCCAAGTAGAACAGTTATTTGAAGTGGCTCCAAATGTAGCGTAGAAGTTGCATCTACAAGATGACATAGAAATTTGCGAAGTACATACGGATCTGAATGTTGCAGACCCGTTGACTATAACCTCTCTCACAAGCATAACATGATCAAACCCAGAACTCTTTGGGTGTTAGTCATATGGGGATGTGACCTTGAGTGTTAATCACATATCGATGTGAACTGCATTATTGACTCTAGTGCAAGTGGGAGACTGTTGGAAATATGCCCTAGAGGCAATAATAAATTGGTTATTATTATATTTCCTTATTCATGATAATCGTTTATTATCCATGCTATAATTGTATTGATAGGAAACTCAGATACATGTGTGGATACATAGACAACACCATGTCCCTAGTAAGCCTCTAGTTGACTAGCTCGTTGATCAATAGATGGTTACGGTTTCCTGATCATGGACATTGGATGTCATTGATAACGGGATCACATAATTAGGAGAATGATGTGATGGACAAGACCCAATCCTAAGCATAGCACAAGATCGTGTAGTTCGTATGCTAAAGCTTTTATAATGTCAAGTATCATTTCCTTAGACCATGAGATTGTGCAACTCCCGGATACCGTAGGAATACTTTGGGTGTGCCAAACGTCACAACATAACTGGGTGGCTATAAAGGTACACTACGGGTATCTCCAAAAGTGTCTATTGGGTTGGCACGAATCGAGACTGGGATTTGTCACTCCGTGTAAACGGAGAGGTATCTCTGGGCCCACTCGGTAGGACATCATCATAATGTGCACAATGTGATCAAGGAGTTGATCACGGGATGATGTGTTACGGAACGAGTAAAAGAGACTTGCCGGTAACGAGATTGAACAAGGTATCGGGATACCGACGATCGAATCTCGGGCAAGTATCGTACCGCTAGACAAAGGGAATTGCATACGGGATTGATTAAGTCCTTGACATCGTGGTTCATCCGATGAGATCATCGTGGAACATGTGGGAGCCAACATGGGTATCCAGATCCCGCTGTTGGTTATTGGCCGGAGAGTCGTCTCGGTCATGTCTGCATGTCTCCCGAACCCGTAGGGTCTACACACTTAAGGTTCGGTGACGCTAGGGTTATAAAGATATTAGTATGCGGTAACCCGAAAGTTGTTCGGAGTCCCGGATGAGATCCCGGACGTCACGAGGAGTTCCGGAATGGTCCGGAGGTAAAGATTTATATATGGGAAGTCCTATTTTGGTCACCAGACAAGTTTCGGGGTCACCAGTATTGTACCGGGATCACCGGAAGGGTCCCGGGGGTCCACCGGGTGGGGCCACCTGCCCCGGGGGGCCACATGGGCTGTAGGGGTGTGCGCCTTGGCCTATATGGGCCAAGGGTACCAGCCCCAAGAGGCCCATGCGCCAAGAGATAAGGAAAGGAAGAGTCCTAAAGGGGGAAGGCACCTCCTAGGTGCCTTGGGGAGGAGGGACTCCTCCCTAGCCGCACCCTTCCTTGGAGGAAGGGCCAAGGCTGCGCCCCCCCCCCCTCTCCCTTGCCCCTATATATATGTGGGGGTGGGAGGGCAGCCATACCAATGTTCTGGTGCAGCTCTCCCCTTCTCCCAAGTACTTCTCCTCTCCCGTGGTGCTTGGTGAAGCCCTGCAGGATTGCCACGCTCCTCCACCACCACCACGCCGTTGTGCTGCTGCTGGATGGAGTCTTCCTCAACCTCTCCCTCTCTCCTTGCTGGATCAAGGCGTGGGAGACATTGTCAGGCTATACGTGTGTTGAACGCGGAGGTGCCATCCGTTCGGCACTAGTTTCTCCGGTGATTTGGATCACGACGAGTACGACTCCATCAACCCCGTTCTCTTGAACGCTTCCGCTTAGCGATCTACAAGGGTATGTAGATGCACTCTCCTTCCCCTCGTTGCTGGTCTCTCCATAGATAGATCTTGGTGACACGTAGGAAAATTTTGAATTTCTGCTACGTTACCCAACAGGATCCACCTCGACAGCGACTCCACCGCGTCATTAGATCCACGAGCTCGTCGCGATCAGCGCCAAGTTCTTCACGAACGACAGCAAGAAGACGCTCGTACTCGCATCGAGCGCCGAAGAGAAGCGCGACGTCAATCGGACCAGCGCGCTGGGCCCTCTGTCGACATGCATGCGCCAGGGGAACCAGGCGACTTGCCGTACGCGGTAGGTTGCCCTGCGTTTACTCGTGAGCTGCGGCAAGTCCAGTGGCCCAGCACAAAGAATTTCAAGCCAGACGTACCAGAGAAGTACGACGGCAAGTTGCATCCGTCGGAGTTCCTCAGCATCTACACCATCGCGGTGCAGGCTGCCGGGGGGCGGGACGACAAGATCCTTGCCAACTACTTCCCGCTGGTGCTCAAGCCCAACGTCAGGTCCTGGCTCATGCACTTGCCGGACAACTCCATATCCTCCTGGGCAGACCTATGCCATCAGTTTGTCAGCGCCTTACAGGCGGCCACAAACCTCATGGCCAAGAGAGTGACCATCATCTGCTCGCCCAGAAGGAAGGAGAGCCCCTGCGCAAGTACATTCAGAGATTCAGCCGTGTACAGCACAACATCCCAGATGTCCACCCTACCGTGGTCATCAGCGCGTTCCATCAGAACGTGTGTAACCGCAGGATGCGGGAGGAGATGGCGATGTGCAAGATCAGAGACGTCAGTGAGCTGTATGCCCTGGCCGACAAGTGTGCACGTGCTGAGGAAGGGAGGAAACTCCCTGGAGAGAATACAGGAGCAGGAGGATCTGACAGCGAGGATGCTGCCCCGGCAAAGAAAAACCGGCGGCGGAACAACAAGAAGAAGAAAGGCAAAGATGTGCTAGTCATTGAGCAGTCCGGCAACGAAGGTGGCACCAAGAAAGCCAAAGCTGGTAGCTCCGGCAAGGAGATTGCCGCATGCACCAACTGCCAGACTGTGGCGGTCGCCGACAAGCAGGACGACATCGACAAGCAGTACTGCAAGATCCACCGCACCAAGGGCCATGACCTCCAGAGATGCAAGAAGGTCGAGCAGCTTGTCCAGCAGCAAAAGGCTGAATACGAGCGACGCGACAAGGAGAGGGCCCAAGGAGGCGCTGGAGAATCCGGCAAGAAGCGCGCCGGCCGGGGAGGACGCCGCGGCAAGGCCAAGCAGCGGCAAGGAGACAGACCTCCCCACGGCCGCGACAAGGATGAAGATGACGACGACGAAGAAGACATGGATGGTGTCGAGACCAGTGAGCAGGAGTTCCAGAAAGCCACAGAGGTCTTGTGCATTGACGGCGGTGCTTCTCTGCATACTTCGCACCGCCAACTCAAGCAGTGGGTGGGAAGTCAATGCGGCGGAACCACCTGTTGAGTCACGCAAGCTTCTGAAATAGTCCAGCACGCCTATCATCTTTGAAATTGAGGACCACCCTGATCGCACAACTGCGGTCGGAAAGGAGAAGATAATGGTATGGACCAGGCGTCGTTCAGGAAAGTTTCGCCTTACCGAGAAGCAAACAACAGAAAAGCTAAGTTGCCAAAGTTTGAGCAATCAGATTTTTAAAATTTTTAAGTTATCTCCCTTGAACGACCGCACTTTGTATGGAAAACCTGTGCGCGGAGGAACCAACTCATAGCTAGTTGCGCCCTTACTTTGTTTCGAGTCCGCTCAACAACTTAAGTGAGCTGTGACTAGTTGCGACAAGGTTTCTTGTCGGTAGCGGCACCGCCAGCAGGCTGCTGACGTCCCGCACTCAGCGCTCGCGGCTAAGGTGCCTGCACCGGCAAGTTCCCTAAAAGCATAGGGCAAAAACATACAAAGGGAGGAATCAAGTAAAGGGAATAACATTGCAATCATTACCCAGAATAGAGTTATATTACAAGGTAGCTTGTCGCGGCTCTAACAGATTGTTCTCATAACATGACCAGCAGCGACAAGAAAAGAAGAAAATGGGCGGCCTAGTCTACACGATCGCCCTCAATCCTCTTGATCCCGCTCACCTTGTCCACAATGGGTGCGACAAGGGTCTTGAGCGCCTCCAGATCAGCATCCGGCGGCAGGGTCTTGAGGACGTTGGTGAGGTTGAGGCCCGGGTTGTGGAAGGCCACCTTCACCAACACCTTTTGAAGAGCTCCCGCACAGATCTTGCATGACTCGTCGGCCAGCTGCTTTGGGATCTTCTCCCGGAGCCGCTGGAGGGCCGTCGCCACGCCTTTGAAGAACAAGGTGAGCTTGGCGCTGGGTTGGAGGTTCTCATCAGAGGGAGGGGGCGTACGTTCCGCCTTTCCGAATAAAGAAACCACACACGATCTCTCCCATGACGCCGCATTCAACGCGTGCCGTTCGGGGAGGGCGCGGTAGATACGGGGAGAGATACGGCGTAACCCAGGCCGCGCGTGCCCGTGCCCTGTTTTGGGCCTGGCCCAACAGCGCTCGTCACCGTGTATGGCCCAGGCCCGGGGGCTCCTGTCGGTGTACTAGAGTAGGGATACCCTAGTATCCCGAACTTGTGCACGGGCAGTCGCAGCATCCCGCGGCAAGGCTTGCCGGGTGACCGCCAAGGTCCTCCGTGGTTCCTTTGGAGCCATTCAAGGACAAAGTATCCAAGCCAAGGAGACAAGACCCCGGCAAGAGGAGCTTGCTGGGAAGGCCAACCAAGGCATCTCAAGGAACTTGCCGTGACGCGCCACGCGTCCCGGCAAGGCCCGGTGAGCGACAAGCTCCCGGACGCGACAAGACAACAACCGCGGCAAGGCGCTTGCCGCGGCAAGCCACCACTCTGTGCCCGCGCTCCAGCACATCCACCAACGTGTCGCTCTGGGACCCTTCCAGGCGTACGTGGCAGGAGGCTATGCAGCCAGTGGTGCACGGTGGCAAGCGGCGCTGACAAGAGTGCCATCGTGGCGAGCGGTGGCGTCCCTGACGGTCCCTTTTGCACTATTTAGGCGATGCAGACGGGCATTTAATGCCCTGATCCCCTGCCGTCAGGGTTAGGTATGATACACTGTAGCAGGTAGCTGTACCAACCGCAACACCTTTCATTTTTACCCTTGTCTACGTTGCCACCTGTCGGTGACCCCTTGAGCATATAAAAGGAGGCCCATGCGCAACGTATGGGGGGGGGAGGAAGAGAACACTCACGCTCGGTCTCGTTAGCTGCTGGGGTGTACTGTAGCACTCCGCGCTCCCGAGCAAGAACTCAATACAAACCACAAAGCAGGAGTAGGGTTTTACGCATCCGTGCGGCCCAAACCTGGGTAAACTGCTCGTGTGCTTTGCCTCGATCCGCTCTTCGTGCGACCCTCGCCCCCGCCGAACCGAAAGGGACTTGGTCCGCCGGTCCCATAGGTGCTCGTGGATTAGTCCCCCGACACAGTTCATCATTCCAATTGCAGAAGTCAGAGCAAAAGTTTAGCAGTCCAGCATCGTGAAGAACACTGAGGACTGGTGCGAAGCACGGCAGAGATTCCATATCCACGTGAGGAATATGCTCATGGTAGAATATCTTCTCCTTGTTGAACAGCACTGAGGAATAGAAATTGGCTTGACTAGCAGTCCAGAAACACCTCTTCCTAATGCGAGCAGAGTTATATGGGTTGTAATCTTCGAAAAATACATGCTCGCCGAAGAAATCATCATCCTTGAACTTTTGCTTGCGTGAGAATGGGTCCTTTGGCTTCGGCAGAGGAGTGTCAGTGAGTTGCAACACGACCTCAGGAATCTCAATCGCATGTTCTTCACGCTGAGGAATTTCTGGTTCCTCCTCAGTGACAGCCCCGTCGTTGGTTGTTCAGCAGCAGCAGTTTCTTCAGCGCTAGTGACTGGAATTTCCTCATGGACAGATGCAGTGGGATGAGTTTCTTTAGAGCCCATTTGAACAGTTTGTGCAGGTGACTGAGGTATTTGCTGCAACGGTGTGAACATTGGAGAGTTTGGATACTGACTTTCCCAGCATTCGTCACTGATTACGGGTGTGGAGCAGCCAACGTCCACATCTTCATCTTCCATTTCTTCAATGCCAGCCTCTTCAGCTGTGAACTGAGGCATGGGCGAGGAGATGACTGGTGTTGAAGGGATCGTATCCACTTCAATTTCTTCATCGATATGCTCTGACGAAGCAGCAGAATGATTTCTTCATCAGATCCGCTAGGGATCTCATATTCTTCACCAAAAGGAACAAGGTCTTTTGATGGCCTGGTTGAGATGGGAACAACATCAATGGATTATAGCAAATGAGCTTGTCATAGGCTTCATCTTCTTCGAAGCTGAAGAATCTGAAGCAGCTGATGCTTTCCTTTTCTTCACTGCTGCACGCTCTGCAGCCTTGGTCTTCTTCACATCTGATGCAGATAGAAGGATTGGAGTTGGTGTAGGCGCAGGAGGAGCAGAGGAATCTGGTTGATTTTCTTCATTTTCTTCAGGTGCACCCACTAGTGGGTGCCCTGGCAATTTCTTCAGCAGCTGGAATGCAGTCATCAGCTCTGGAACTCACTTTTTCTTCAGCAGCCTGATTGTCATCAGCGGTGCTGGCATTTTCTTTAGTAGGCTGAGCAGATGCTTCAGCCTGAGGAATTTCCTGTCGCGTTGGGGCTGCAACATTGGAGGTGAACTGTTCTGTTATCTTTACAAATCTGACTTTGGCTCCCAGCCAGTCAGCATAATAGCGATCAAATTCATCACTTAGTTTCTTGATTTCTGATTGGAGAGCAACAAGTTCTTCAGGTGAAAGTTTCAGAACGTTTTGCTTTAGAAAGTGCTCTTTCTTGTACTACGCTTTCTTCACCCTCCTCCCCTGTTCAAATTTCCATTTCTCTTCTTGTATGAAGTGAGTCAGCATGTGACTTTGGCCAGGAGTCAGCTTGAAATCAGGCATGGGAGTGTTGGGGTCATTGTGCCAAACATCAATGTATTCGAGGATCAACTTGGGATCCAAAAGCAGTAGCACATCTGTTCCCTTTGCTCTAGTGGCCCTAACTTGCCTATCTCTGATGATTTCTGCAAGTTCATCATCATCAGCTTCGTCATCATCAGACAGCACTTGGAAGGCGACTTGCTTCTTCTGAGGAATAGGGCGAGGACCTCGACTAGCAGTGGCCTTTGTCTTTAGTAGAGAGGTCCCATTGAGGAAGTTGGTGGCGGCTGAGGAACTAGCTGAAGCTCCTGAGGCAATGGACATGCCTGCAGTCCTTTGGCACAAGGCAAGATGCACAGGTGCTGAGGACTTTGTTGGAACAGCTAAGGACTTTGGAGGAGCTGAGGATTTTGAGGGAGCAGGAGTAGCATGAGGAATTGGCCGTGAGGGCATTGAGGATTTTGGCCGTGAGGGCATTGCCGAGGAACTCGGCCGTGAGGGCTTTTTTGACATAGCCTTCTTTGGCTTGACAGCAAAGGCCTCAGCAGAGGCAGCAGCAGCAGCAGAGTCTTCATTGAATTTCCTCACTGCTTCTTTGGCTTGCTTAGCCAACTTGGCTTGGCGCTTGGCCCATTCATCAGGATAGTCCTCACCGCGCTTGAGGCTGGTGGGATCAGCGATTTGGCCAGGTGCCAATGGAGGCCTTGGGCATGGAGGATTGAGTGCGAATTTCTTCATGTACTTAGGAGTGACATATTTGTAATCCCTCCACTCTCTAGCCCATCTCCTCTCTATCTTCTGAATGTGCACTTTTGCGCTCATTCTTGGTTTCCTCAGTAGGTGTCCAGTACCCAGCATATATTTCATCAGGGATCTCAAATGTTGTATTTACCTCAGGCCTCTTTCTTCCCTTCTGTGGCTTCTTACCGTCAGCCATTTTCTTCAGTTGAGGAATTTGAACAATTGAATTCTCTGAAGAAGTATGCAACTTTTCTTCGAGGAACGCTGCAAATGAGTTAAGTTGATGAGAACCTAGTGATTCAGCAGCTGACATGTGTACCTGTGAACAGAGTATAGTTGTGAGGAATTTGGAGAGGCCATATGCATTCTTAGAAGGTTGTGTAAAAAGAACAAGTTAGAGGAATTTGACCAGATGAGTCTTGAAGAAGTTAACTAAGTGTTCTTTGTCTTAGGTTCCAGAGATGTGTAGATTAAAAATCCACACATTTGAGGAATCTTGAAGTAAAACATGTCTTAGAGAAACGAATCAAGAACAGATGACTTGTGAGGTGTTTAGTGTGTGAAGCTATGAAGAAAAACACCTTTGAAGATTTTGAAGATAATTATTCGAATCAACGAGGGTAGTAAAAGTAACTTTTAATTACCCTGGACAAAGAACACAATGAACTGGGGTGAGGAGAGGTGAAGTTCGTCTGTGCAGATCTTCCACGCCCTAACTTGGCGGAGGAAGACGGCTACGGCGGTGGCGGAATGAAGATTTCCGCGGTCAGCGCGAGTACTTCGACGACGAGGTCGAGGCAGTGAAGCTCTTCCTCACCGGCGGCGATGAAGCAACGGCGGCACTAGGGTTTGAGAAGCTCGAGCTGGAGAGAGAGAGATCGAGCGGAGTAAAAGAAGTGAGGAAGGGAAGGAGGGGTATTTATAGCCACGGTGAAAAACTGCTCGCCTGAAGAAATTGGACGAGCGTGCCCCTGACCCTTCTCATTCGCTTGACATGTGTCACCCATGTACTGAGAGGTGGAGATCGTGTGCGATCATGGGTGAGTGGATAAGTATAACGTGGGATGTGGAACGGTTTGAGCGGCAAAGCCGAAAATTTAGATAAGATAGGTTTTAAAGTTCCGTTCGCAATTTCTTCAGCTGACAAGGACACGGTGAAGATTTTGAACGAGTTTCAACTAGAACGCACATGAAGAATTTTTGAACAAATTGGGTTGAGTATAGCATAGAGGGGAAGGGTCGATCGAGAAAACCAACTTGAGAAATATGTGATGCTGTAGAGAATAAACTATATTATTAGCCATGAGAGAAACGACAGAAACAGAAAGTCAAAGTATATGTAAGTGCATCTAGTGCCCCTTAGTGATTTTGGTGTATTGAAGACTTATAGGTTAAGGGACTAATGCGTGTGTGGATGTACACAGGTCTATAAGCTATGAGGAGTTTGATATTTACAGGAAAAGTCGACCCTAAAAATGAATATCTTCGACTGAAGATTTTGGTATTTTGAAGACTTTCATGAAGACTTTGAAAGTGAAGAAATTGGTGTGTCCGTGAAGACTTGATATCATGCCGAGAAATATGAAGCTTGAAGACTTTTCGTTTCATAGTTTTGTTTTTCTCTTTCTTGAGTCATAGGAAACACCGTACTGTTAAAGGGGGTCGAGGAAATACTAAGGAAAAAATTCCATGTGATGCTCAACTCAAAATCCTACACCTACCAATCCCTTCGAGTGAAGCCATTGGAAATCTCATACAGTTCAGTCAATTTCTTCAGTGACAGAGACGAAGTTCTTCTGGTCTCTGAGGAATTTGTCCTGACTGAGGAGTTAGGAATTCGCCAGTGCGGATTGCCTACACAGTGAGGAACATGATAGCCCTGAGGATTTTGCTACTCAAAATTCCGACCGTTGCTGTGCTATGCGCCAGCTGTCCCAAAATATCTATCCACCTAACGGTCATATCATTGAAGGGCATTTATGTCTTATCATGTCGGGCTGCTCCCTAGGCTATAAATAGCCGCCCCCTACAACCACTAGCTGGTTGGCTGCTCCGAGAGAAACTGACACTTGTCATTTGAGAGCAACCCATCCTCCGAGGACTTTGAGCGAAAATCATCAAGTGAGGAAAAACCAAAAACCCAAAACCCAAACACCTACAAACCCCAAGTGATTGAGCATCACTGAAGAGATTGATCCTGAGTGGATCCGACGCTTGTTACCTTTGAAGACTGTGCTTCTTCCAGACGGTTAGGCGTCATGGTCTAGAGCATCCAAGAGGAATTGTGGATCGCCGAGTGACCAAGTTTGTGAAGGTTTGGAAGTCGCCTGAAGACTTACCACGAGTGATTGGACGAGGTCTGTGTGACCTTAGTTCAAGGAGAATACGGTGAGGACTGGGTGTCTTGGACTAAGTGTCCTTGACTGGGTGTCCGGGACTGTGTGTCCTCGAGTTTAAATACTCAGCCGCTCCAACCAGACGTACAACTGAGACAGCAGTTGGAACTGGTCTACCAAATCATTGTCTTCACCGAGCTTACTGGTTCTATTTCCTCAACTCTTTCATTTCCTCATAACTGTGTTGTATGTTTGTTCATATCTGTGTTTGAAGACTTTGACTGAAGACTTTCTCAATTTCCTCAGTTCAATTTCTTCAGTCTGTTTGTCTTCATCCTGTGTTATCCTGTGATTACGCTTCCTGTACTCTGTGCCTGTCTTCATTTCATCATGATGACTATGCTTGTATTCTGTTATGTTTACTTTTGAGTACTTATTCCGCTGCTAGTAGTTCTTCGCTAAGGAATTTCCTCACCGGCAAATTCCTCAGTGAAGAATTTCATAAAAATCGCCTATTCACCCCCCCTCTAGTCGATATAACGCACTTTCAATTGGTATCAGAGCAAGGTACTCCCTTGTTCTGTGTGATTTTGGTTTAACCGCCTGGAGTTTTAGTTATGTCGACCGCAGGTATGATCAAGGTCTCTGCTGGGTGTCCTACCTTCGATGGGACGGACTACCCCTACTGGAAGAATAAGATGCGAATGCATCTTGAAGCAATTGATAACGATCTCTGGTATGTTGTGGAAAATGGTGTTCCCTCAGTCACACCTTCTCTGAATGCTGCCGATGTGAAGAGATTCAAGCAACTCGACTCTCAAGCGAAGAATATCATATGTGGCCATCTGAGCAAAGGACAGTATGGCAGAGTGAGTGCTTTGGAAACAGCGAAGCTTATCTGGGACAGGTTGTCCAAAGTGAATGAAGGAGTCTCAACTCAGCGTGACTCTCGAGTTGATGTTCTTCGCAATCTCTTCAACCGCTTCAAAAGACTCGACAATGAAAATGTTCAACAAACCTTCGATCGCCTCACTGACATCTCAAATGAGCTTCAAGCACTTGGTGCCACTGACATCACCGACCATGAGGTGGTGAAGAAATTGCTGAGATCGCTTGATTCCTCATTTGACACTCTGGCATTGATGATACAAGAACGTGCTGATTACAAGTCACTTGATCCCGCTGATATTCTCGAGAGGCTAAATACTCATGAGTTCCAACTTGCTGAAAAGAGAGATCTCTATGGTTCAAGCTATGGCAGAACACGTGCACTGAAGGCCAAGGCAGTATCTGAGTCCGAAGATGAAGACTCTGGTAGCAGCCTTGGTGATCCTGAAGAACTGAGCCATGATCTGGCTCTGCTCGTGAAGAAGTTCCAAAAGTTCTCAAGACGTGGTCGCCTTGGAAGATCCTCAAGGAGCAATGATTCCTCATCCAGTGACTACAAGAAGAGGCTCTGTCACAAGTGCAAGAAACCTGGACATTTCATTCAAGATTGTCCTCAGTGGGAAAAGGAATCAAAGAAGAAGAAATACAAGGATTACAGTTCTGATGATGCAAAGAAAAAGAAGAAATCCACAAAATCCTCATCATCAAAATCCTCAAAGCCTTCATATCACAAGAAGAGCAGCTCCAAGAAGGCCAGGGCATTCATTGGCAAGGAAATGGACTCTGAGGCTGAATCTGAAGAAAATGAGGAAGAGGAGTCATCTGAGGAGTCCGAATCCGGAGTGGCGAGCCTAGCTCTCGCTACTGCATTCGTCAGCAAGTCTATCTTCAACACTGAAGAAAATGACCTCACCAACAAGGCTGATGAAGGCGATGATGACTACGCTCCCACCTATTGCTTCATGGCAAAGGGTGCCAAGGTACTCAAATATACCTCCTCTGAATCAAGTGAGAATGAATCTGATGAAAACCTTAAGCCCAGCTATTCTAAACTTGCTAAGATTGCTATAAAACAACAAAGGGCTTTAGAAAAGGTTCAAAACATGCTAAATAAAAGTGATGATATGTTGGGTGAAGAAATGGATCGCACTGAAACTTTGACTGAAAATCTTCAGAGACTTCAGTCCAAGCTTGACAAACTTCAAAGTCATCATAACACTCTCTTATCGGATCATGAGAAGCTTTCTTATGAATTTCTTCAAAGAAAGCAAGACCTTGAGAAGCTAAGAGTGAGTTATGAAGATCTTCAGAAGGAGCGCGATTCATTACTTGCTCAACAAATCAGCGCATCTCAGGAAGAATTTGTTCCTCCATGCTTGAAGTGCATTGAACGTGAATCTGCTAATTCTTCACCTGAATGTTCAAATGCTGCTAATGTTTCAAATTCTTCACATGCCTCTGCTATCACTAATTCCTCATCTGAGGACATTGCTAGTATCACTGACAATGCAGGGCTGAAGGAATTGTACACGACAGGCATGTACAAAAGCCTCAAAGGGCATCAGGCTCTTTGTGATGTGCTTAAAAAGCAGATCCTCAACAGGAACCCTAGGAAAGAGGGTATCGCCTTTGAGAGGAAACTCAATGCTGATGGTACATATTGGAAGCCTGAGCAGTACCCCAAAACTACATGGGTTGCTGCAAAGGGACCTCCAGTTGATCCATCTAACTTATCTGGATTTGCATGTGAATCTCCTCATTCTGATGATGAGTCAATTGACTCCAACTATAAGCTATTCAAAAATCAGAATGGTGAAGTATTTGCTAGATATGTTGGCACTAACTGCAGGAACGGCTCCCCTATGAAGAAAATCTGGGTTCCCAAAAGATGCCTTGAAAATCTTCAGGTGAATGTCATCATGACGCCACCTGTGAAGAATAGGAACCCCAGATCAAATTCTCATACGGACCAAATTCCTCATATGGATCAAAGTCCTCATATGAACATCATCATGCTAACCCGTCTGTTTCGCAGGGAAGATCTAAGGATTATGGATATGTGCATTATTCTTCAAATCATTATGTCCATAAGTCCTCGAAGAATTTCTCTGCTTACTCATATGCTTACTCTAACCCATCTTATGTGAAACGAAATGGATTGGCTTCTATGCCATCCTTCTCGTATGGAGCTCGCAGAATGATGAACTCTTTGCCACCCCTTCAGATGTGGGTGGTGAAGAAAAAGAACTAATCTCTTCTGCAGGGTCAGGTCTCCAGACGCACGTAATCGTCTGAAGAATTTGCTGGAGACCTGAGCATGCCTGATAGGACGCAGGCTAATCATGAAGAAATGAACTTTCATTTCTCACGTCCTCATATTGCTTTATCAGTTCTTTTACTTGATGAAATTGATCTGATGAATTGATGTCATATTCTTCACTGATGAAGTATATGAGTTTGTAAGCTGCACTAATTCATCTGCAGGATGATCAACCCAAAGCCACTGAGTGGGTCCTCGATAGTGGATGTACAAACCACATGACTGGTGACAAGAATCTATTGATGGATGCTCCATTATCTCCGTCGCATCTGAAGCATATCATCTTTGCTGACAAAGGCAAAAGTCAGGTATTGGGTCTAGGTAAGGTTGCGATTACAAAGGATCGACACATGGACAAAGTCATGCTTGTTGAGTCCTTAGGATACAACCTTATGTCTGTCTCAATGCTTTGTGATCTTGATATGGTTGTTGTCTTTGGCAAGTACCGTTGTGTTGTGGTTATGGAAGCTGACAATTCCAAAGTCTTCGAAGGCTTTAGGAGAGGAGACCTGTATATTGTTGATTTCTCTACAGGACCACAACCAGCCGTGTGCTTACTTGCAAAAGCTTCAGAAGGCTGGCTCTGGCATCGACGACTTGGTCATGCAGGCATGAGGAATTTGCACACGCTTGCGAAGAAGAAGCATGTCATTGGCATCGAGAATGTCAAATTCCTCAAGGATCACCTATGCGGAGCCTGTGAAGCTGGGAAGATGACCAAGGCCAAGCATCCAGCGAAGACTATCATGACCACCACTCGCCCATTTGAATTGCTTCACATGGATCTCTTTGGTCCTAATCATTATTCTGCTATCTCAAATGAAGCATCTCAATATGGCTTCGTTATTGTTGATGATTATTCTCGTTACACATGGGTACACCTTGTTACTTACAAACATGAAGTGCAGGAAGTCTTCAAACGATTTTCCTCGAGGGCTTCAACCAACTTTGGTGTGAAGATCAAGCACATCAGAAGTGACAATGGCACTGAGTTCAAGAATTCTGGTCTCGATGACTATCTTGATGAACTTGGTATCACTCATGAGTTATCTGCTCCTTACACTCCTCAGCAGAACGGCGTCGTGGAGCGCAAGAACAGGACTCTTGCTGAGATGGCTCGCACTATGCTTGATGAATACAAAACGCCTCGTCGTTTCTGGACTGAGGCAATTGATACTGCGTGCCACATCATCAACAGAGTATATCTTCACAAATTCTTCAAAAAGACTGCCTATGAACTCCTCACTGATAAGAAACCCAATGTAAGTTATTTCAAAGTCTTCGGTGCTAAATGTTGGATTAGAGATCCTCATCACAACTCAAAATTTGCACCGAAAGCACATGAAGGTTTTATGCTTGGTTACGGAAAGGACTCGCACACCTACAGAGTCTTCAACAACGTTCTTCACAAAGTTGTTGAAACTGTAGATGTGCGGTTCGATGAAACTAATGGCTCGCAAAGAGAGCACCTACCTACTGTGATAGATGAACCAGCACCTGAGGAAACTATCAAGTTCAAGGCTACTGAGGATGTCATTCCTACTGAAGAATCTGCTGAAGAATTCATTCCAGAACATGAAGAACGTCGAGCTAATGCACCTGAAGAAAATGCTGAAGAAAATGGTGCTGAAGAAAACGCTGATCAAATTCTTCAACGACAACCAGCTCATCCTCGCATTGCAAAAGAAGTGCAAGTTGAAAAGATCATCAATGACATCAAAGCGCCAGGTCCTCTCACACGCTCAAAAGCTTCACATTTGTCTAACTTTTGTGGGCAGTATGCTTTTGTCTCTATTACAGAGCCCACTAAGGTAGATGAAGCATTTCTGGAGCCTGAGTGGATTCAGGCCATGCAAGAAGAATTACATCAGTTCGAGCTTAACAATGTCTGGGAACTGGTCAAACGTCCAGATCCTCGCAAGCACAATATCATCGGCACAAAGTGGATCTACCGCAACAAGCAAGATGAAAATGGCCTTGTGGTGAGGAATAAGGCACGGCTTGTAGCTCAAGGCTACACACAGGTTGAAGGAATTGATTTCGATGAAACTTTTGCACCTGTTGCTAGACTTGAGGCTATTCGCATATTACTTGCTTATGCTAACCATCATGATATCACTCTATATCAAATGGATGTGAAAAGTGCATTCCTCAATGGTAAGCTTGAGGAAGAAGTATATGTTGCTCAACCCCCAGGTTTTGAAGATCCAAAGAATCCTGACAAAGTCTTCAGACTCAACAAGGCCCTCTATGGCCTCAAGCAGGCCCCACGGGCTTGGTATGATACTTTGAAGGAACTCTTCATGAAGAAAGGCTTCAAACCCGGTTCACTCGACCCTACTCTTTTCACTAAATCTTATGATGGTGAATTGTTTGTGTGCCAAGTATATGTTGATGATATTATCTTTGGCTGTACTGACCAACGTTATAGTGATGAATTTGCCTATATGATGAGTGAAGAATATCAAATGTCTAGGATGGGAGAGTTGAAATTCTTCTTAGGTCTTCAAATTCGTCAACAACACAATGGCATATTCATATCTCAGGAGAAATACCTCAAGGATGTACTGAGGAAATTCGGCATGCAAGATTGCAAAGGCGTCAAAATTCCTATGCCCACAAATGGCCATCTGTGCACTGATGAAAATGGTATTGACTTCGATCATAAGGTATACCGCTCCATGATAGGTTCCTTATTATACTTATGTGCATCTAGGCCAGATATAATGCTTAGTGTTTGCATGTGTGCCCGATTTCAAGCTGCACCGAAGGAATCACACCATAAGGCTGTGAAGCATATTCTTCGATATCTAGCTCACACACCAACACTTGGATTATGGTACCCCAAGGGCTCGGCTTTTGATCTTGTTGGATATTCTGACTCTGACTATGCTGGTGATCGTGTGGATCGCAAGTCAACATCTGGTACATGTCATTTCCTCGGACGATCTTTGGTCTGTTGGTCCTCGAAGAAACAGAACTGCGTATCACTATCTACTGCTGAAGCTGAGTACATTGCCGCTGGTTCTTGCTGTGCCCAATTGCTATGGATGAAGCAAACTCTCAAGGACTACGGCGTCAACATGAAGAATGTGCCTCTCTTCTGTGACAATGAGAGTGCCATCAAGATTGCTCACAACCCAGTTCAGCACTCGAAGACAAAGCACATTCAGATTCGTCATCATTTTCTTCGTGATCATGTGTTGAAGGGCGACATTTCTATTGAGCATGTGAAGACTGAAGAACAGCTAGCCGATATCTTCACAAAGCCCTTGGATGAGAAGAGATTTAGCAAGTTGCGGTGTGAGCTAAATATCTTAGAGTCTTCGAATGTTCTTTGAAAAGGACACTCATCCTAACACTTATGCAAAATTGATGACTTAGATGTGCAACACATGAAGAAACGTTTTTCTTCAATCAATGAAGAATAACACTCTTAGTGTGAAGAAATTAACGAAGAATTTGATTCTCAGAACCCTACGATAATTGTACGCGGTGTCTGAAATCATCATTCTTATACGGTGGGTCACGCCACCATCAAAAGTTGAAATTCCTCAAATTATTCATATTCTTCAACTTTGCATAGTCTTCACTGGTTCTGTCGTTTTTCTTCATTGACTATATATATATATATATATATATATATATATATATATATATATATAATATATATATATATATGAGTTTATGTCCTCTACAGCATTCACTTATTGCTATTTCTTCAAGTTGGTTTTCTGCTAAGTGAATGTGATCGGACCCTTCCCCTCTATGCTATACTCAACCCAATCTGTTCACAAATTCTTCATGTGCATTCTATTTGAAACTCGTTCAAAATCTTCATTGTGTCCTTGTCAGCTGAAGAAAGTGCGAAGGGAACTTTAAAACCTATCTTATCGAAATTTTCGGTTTTGCCGCTCAAACTGTTCCGCATCCCACGATACACTTATCCACTCACCCACGATCTAACACGATCTCCACCTCTCACTACGTGGGTGACACATGTCATGCGAATGAGAAGGGTCAGGGGCACGTTCGTCCAATTTCTTCGGGCGAGCAGTTTTTCACCGTGGCTATAAATACCCCTCCTTCCCTTCCTCACTTCTTTTACTCCGCTCGACCTCTCTCTCCAGCTCGAGCTTCTCAAACCCTAGCGCCGCCGCTACTTCATCGCCGCCGGTGAGGAAGAGCTTCACTGCCTCGACCTCGTCGCCGACGTACTCGCGCCGACCGCGGACATCTTCACTCCGCCGCCGCCGTAGCCGTCTTCCTCCGCCAAGTTAGGGCGTGGAAGATCTGCACAGACGAACTTCACATCTCCTCACTCCAGTTCGTCGTGTTCTTCGTCCAGGGTAAATAAAAGTTACTTTTACTGCCCTCGTTGATTCGAATGATTATCTACAAAATCTTCAAAAGTGTTTTTCTTCATATCTTCACACACTGAACACCTCACAAGTCATCTGTTCTTGATTCGTTTCTCTAAGCATCATTTTTCTTCAAGATTCCTCAATTGTGTGGATCTTCGATCTATACAACTCTGGAACCTAAGACAAAGAACGCTTAGTGAAAATCTTCAAGACACATCTGGTCAAATTCCTCAAACTTGTTCATTTTGAAAAACCTTCTAAGAACGCATATGACCTCTCCAAATTCCTCGCAACTATACTCTGTTCACAGGTACACATGTCAGCTGCTGAATCACTAGGTTCTCATCAACTTAACTCATTTGCAGCGTTCCTCGAAGAAAAGTTGCATACTTCTTCAGAGAATTCGATTGTTCAAATTCCTCAACTAAAGAAAATGGCAGATGGTAAAAGGCCACAGAAGGGAGGAAAGAGGCCTGAGGTAAATACAGCGTTTGAGATCCCTAATGACATATATGCTGGGTACTGCACACCTACTGAGGAAACCAAGAATGAGCGCAAAGTGCGCATTCAGAAGATAGAGAGGAGATGGGCAAGAGAATGGAGGGAGTACAGATATGTCACTCCTAAGTACATGAAGAAATTCGCACTCAATCCTCCATGCCTAAGAGCTCCATTGGCACCTAGCCAAATAGCAGATCCCACCAGCCTCAAGCGCGGTGAGGACTATCCTGATGAATGGGCCAAGCGCCAAGGCAAGTTGGCTAAGCAAGCCAAAGAAGCAGTGAGGAAATTTAATGAAGACTCTACTGCTGCCGCTGCCTCTGCTGAAGTCCTTGCTGTCAAGCCAAAGAAGGCTATGTCAAACAAGCCTGCACGCAAGCCAAGTGCTTCCTCAGCAATGCTCTCACGGCAAGAATCATCAAAGCCTCACGGCCAATTCCTCATGCTGCTCCTATTCCTCAAAAGTCCTTAGCTCCTCCGCCAAAGCCTTCTGCTGTTCCGAGCAAATCCTCAGCACCTGTGCATCTCGCTTCGTGCCAAAGGACTGTCGGCATCTCCATTGCCTCAGGTGTCTCAGCTAGTTCCTCAGCTGCACCAAGTTCCTCAGCTGGCCCCTCACTAATCAAGACAAAGGCCACTGCTGGACGAGGTCCACGCCCAAGTCCTCAAAAGAAGCAAGTCGCTTTCCAAGTGTCGTCAGATGAAGACGAAGCTGATGATGATGAACTTGCAGAAATCATCAGAGACAGGCAAGTCAGGGCCGCTAGAGCTAAAGGATCAGAGGTGCCACTGCTTTTGGATCCCAAGATGATCCTCGACTACATTGATGATTGGCACAAGGACCCCAACACTCCCTTGCCTGACTTCAAGCTGACTCCTGGCCAGAGTCACATGCTGACCCACTTCATTCAAGAAGAAAAGTGGAAATTTGAGAAGGCCAGGCAGATCAAGAAAGCGCAGTACAAGAAAGAGCGCTATCTGAAAAAAAAAACGTTGTCTCTATGACAACTGAAGAACTTGTCACTACTCAGACTGAGATTAAGAAACTCAGTGATGACTTTGAAGCATACCGCGTTGATTGGCTTGGAGCCAAGGTTCGTTTTGTGAAACTTGTGGATAACTTCACTTCCAATGTTGCATCCCCAACGCAACAGGAAATTCCTTAGGCTGAAGCATCTGCTCAGCCTACTGAAGAAAATGTCAGCACCGCTGATGACAATCAGGCTGCTGAAGATAATGTGAGTTCCAGGGCTGATGACTGCATTCCAGCCGCTGAAGAAATTGCCAGGGCACCCACTAGTGGTGTGCCTGAAGAAACTGAAGAACTCAGGGCAACCGCATCAGTTGTGCCTAAAGAAAATCAACCAGATTCCTCAGCTGCTCCTGCACCAACTTCAACTCCAATCCTTCCATCTGCATCGAATGTGAAGAAGACCAAGGCTGCAGAGCGTGCTGCAGTGAAGAAAAGGAAAGCATCAGCTGCTTCAGATTCTTCAGCTCCGAAGAAAATGAAGCCTATGACAAGTCATTTGCAAATCCGATTGATGTTGTTCCCATCTCAACCAGGCCATCAAAGGACCTTGTTCCTTTTGATGAAGAATATGTGATCCCCAGCGGATCTGATGAAGAAACTCCTTCTGCTGCTTCGTCTGAACCATTGGATGAAGAAATTGAAGTGGATGCGATCCCTTCAACACCTATCATCTCCTCGCCTATGCCTCAGTTCACAGCTGAAGAGGCTGGCGTTGAAGAAATGGAAGATGAAGATGTGGACATTGGCTGCTCCACACCCGTAATCAGTGATGAATTCTGGGAAAGTCAGCATCCAAACTCTCCAATGTTCACCCCTCTATAGCAAATTCCTCAGTCCCCCACACAAACTGTTCACATGGGCTCTGAAGAAACTCATCCCACTGCATCTGTCCATGAGGAAATTCCAGCCACTAGCGCTGAAGAAACTGCTGCTGCTGAACAACCAACTACGCAGACTGCCACTGAGGAGGAACCAGAAATTCCTCAGCCTGAAGAACCTGCGATTGAGATTCCTGAGGTCGTGATGCAACTCACTGACACTCCTCTGCCGAAGCCAAAGGATCCATTCTCACGCAAGCAAAAGTTCAAGGCTGATGATTTCTTCGGCGAGCACGTATTCTTCGAAGATTACAACCCATATGACTCTGCTCGCATTAGGAAGAGGCGTTTCTGGACTGCTAGTCAAGCCAATTTCTATTCCTCAGTGCTGTTCAACAAGGAGAAGATTTTCTACCATGAGCATATTCCTCACGTGGATATGGAATCTCTGCCGTGCTTCGCACCAGTCCTCAGTGTTCTTCACGACGCTGGGCTGCTCAACTTTTGCTCTGACATCTGCGATTGGAATGAAGAACTGATTCTTCAATTCTATGCAACGCTGCACATCACCGGAGATGCTGAAGATGTGAATTCATGGGTGCTGGACTGGATGTCTGAAAACACTCACTACACTGCACCAGCCTCTGAATTGCTTCGTGCTCTACCACTCAGTCCTCCCCTTGAAGAAGCTCGCTGCATCTACAGTGAACCTGAGCTCACACATCATTACATGCAGGTGCTGATGAAACCTTTGAAGCCAGGTCAAGCACCAAGAACCAAATTCCTCGTGAAGGAATTGTTGTACGTGCCCAGAACTGTCTATCGTATTCTTACGAGGACAATCAGTCCTATCAAAGGCCACGACTCATCTGATGAGGAAATTGTTGGCATCATGAAGAATCTGGTATTCAACATCGTTCATGGCATTCCTGTCAATTATCACGATTTCTTCATGAGGACTATGGCCAATGTTGCACTGTCTCCGTTTGAGCTGAAGCCTTATGCACCTTGGATCATGAGATTCCTCAGGACAAGGTCTTCACTCAACTACAAAGCTGATTTCCAGAATCATCTCAGCTACTTGCCCCCAATTGAAGTCCTCAAGCAGACATATTCCTCAGTTGATGGAAAGGGCAAGGCACCAGCTGTAATTGATGAAGGCATTCGTCCATTGGATGGTCAGTTTTGCAAAGCTGCATCTTATTCCACCAATGATGACTCTGCCACACATGACTCTGCCAATGCACCCAAGTCCACTCCTCAAGCCACTGCTCCGCGCGTGATGACTGACCGTGAACTTCTGCTTAGTCTTCACCAGAAGGTGGATCGAAATCACAAATGGGTTAAGCGTCAGTTTGGTTCACTTCTTCACAACATGACTGCCACACACAATGCAGTGAAGAAAAACCACTACTACCTCCATCAAGTCTTCGGTCGCACCTGGGCAATCCTGTCACATCTATATGGTGAAGAAGATCTGAAGAACATGGGTCTTAATGAAGATTTTGACTGGTCTGCACCTCCACCGAAGAAATTCAAGAAGGTCAAGGTTCCTTCTCTGGTGGCCAGCTCATATTCTTCATCGCGCGACACTGATGAACATGAAGATTTGGACGACACTGCGGCAGGCCCTACATCAACCAATGACCCCAACAACGCTAGCGCTCCTTCATCAACATGATTATCTTCAGGGGCGTTAGTCCTCATTTTCGATCCTTTTGGTCATTCGATGACAAAGGGGGAGAAATATGAGTTAGTCTTCAAGCGGGTCTACTATATGGGCGTTTTTTTGCTAAGTTACAACTCTCGTTCTTCTGAAACTTTATTGGATCGAGTTGTAATCTTAAACCCGATGGTGCTCTGATACTTTTGATGCACTGTGCTCTGATACTCTTGATGCACTATTCTGCATGCTTATTCCTCGTTAATATTATTGCACGCATGCTGAATTTCATCAGGCACCATATTTCATCATGCATTTCAAATTCTTCATATTATATGTTAAATGCGTGTATGAATTACAAGATATAGGGGGAGATCTCCATGATTCAACTCTTCAAGTGTGCATTGCTTCAAAAGCAAATTCCTCACTATGCACATCTTCAGGGGGAGTTCTTCTATATCTTGCAATCAAATTCCTCAATATCAGTATTTACACTTCATATGTTTATCCCCGTTGAAAACTTAACCTATATTGTCATCAATCACCAAAAAGGGGGAGATTGTAAGTGCATCTAGTGCCCCTTAGTGATTTTGGTGTATTGAAGACTTATAGGTTAAGGGACTAATGCGTGTGTGAGTGTACACAGGTCTATAAGTCTATGAGGAGTTTGATATTTACAGGAAAAGTCGACCCCTAAAAATGAATATCTTCGACTGAAGATTTTGGTATTTCTGAAGACTTTCATGAAGACTTTGAAAGTGAAGAAATTGGTGTGTCCGTGAAGACTTGATATTCATGCGAGGAATATGAAGCTTGAAGACTTTCGTTTTCATAGTTTTGTTTTTCTCTTTCTTGAGTCATAGGAAACACCGTACTGTTAAAGGGGGTCGAGGAAATACTAAGGAAAAATTTCCATGTGATGCTCAACTCAAAATCCTACACCTACCAATCCCTTCGAGTGAAGCCATTGGAAATCTCATACAGTTCAGTCAATTTCTTCAGTGACAGAGACGAAGTTCTTCTGGTCTCTGAGGAATTTGTCCTGACTGAGGAGTTAGGAATTCGCCAGTGCGGATTGCCTACACAGTGAGGAACATGATAGCCCTGAGGATTTTGCTACTCAAAATTCCGACCGTTGTTGTGCTATGCGCCAGCTGTCCCAAAATATCTATCCACCTAACGGTCATATCATTGAAGGGCATTTATGTCTTATCATGTCGGGCTGCTCCCTAGGCTATAAATAGCCGCCCCCTACAACCACTAGCTAGTTGGCTGCTCCGAGAGAAACTGACACTTGTCATTTGAGAGCAACCCATCCTCTGAGGACTTTGAGCGAAAATCATCAAGTGAGGAAAAACCAAAAACCCAAAACCCAAACACCTACAAACCCCAAGTGATTGAGCATCACTGAAGAGATTGATCCTGAGTGGATCCGACGCTTGTTACCTTTGAAGACTGTGCTTCTTCCAGACGGTTAGGCGTCATGGTCTAGAGCATCCAAGAGGAATTGTGGATCGCCGAGTGACCAAGTTTGTGAAGGTTTGGAAGTCGCCTGAAGACTTACCACGAGTGATTGGACGAGGTCTGTGTGACCTTAGTTCAAGGAGAATACGGTGAGGACTGGGTGTCTTGGACTAAGTGTCCTTGACTGGGTGTCCGGGACTGTGTGTCCTCGAGTTTAAATACTCAGCCGCTCCAACCAGACGTACAACTGAGACAGCAGTTGGAACTGGTCTACCAAATCATTGTCTTCACCGAGCTTACTGGTTCTATTTCCTCAACTCTTTCATTTCCTCATAACTGTGATGTGTGTTTGTTCATATCTGTGTTTGAAGACTTTGACTGAAGACTTTCTCAATTTCCTCAGTTCAATTTCTTCAGTCTGTTTGTCTTCATCCTGTGTTATCCTGTGATTATGCTTCCTGTACTCTGTGCCTGTCTTCATTTCATCATGATGACTATGCTTGTATTCTGTTATGTTTACCTTTGAGTACTTATTCCGCTGCTAGTAGTTCTTCACTAAGGAATTTCCTCACCTGCAAATTCCTCAGTGAAGTATTTCATAAAAATCGCCTATTCACCCCCCTCCCCCCTCTAGTCGATATAACGCACTTTCAAATAT
The DNA here is from genome assembly GCF_018294505.1 of Triticum aestivum. Classification (NCBI taxonomy): domain Eukaryota; kingdom Viridiplantae; phylum Streptophyta; class Magnoliopsida; order Poales; family Poaceae; genus Triticum; species Triticum aestivum. The sequence continues at coordinate 326,636,516 of NC_057806.1, read as the reverse complement.
GAATAATTTGAGGAATTTCAACTTTTGGTGGTGGCGTGACCCACCGTATAAGAATGATGATTTCAGATACCATGTACAATTATCGTAGGGTTCTGAGAATCAAATTCTTCATTAATTTCTTCACACTAAGAGTGTTATTCTTCATTGATTGAAGAAAAATGTTTCTTCATGTGTTGCACATCTAAGTCATCAATTTTGCATAAGTGTTAGGATGAGTGTGCTTCTCAAAGAACATTCGAAGATTTTAGGATATTTAGCTCACACCGCAACTTGCTAAATATCTTCTCATCCAAGGGCTTTGTGAAGATATCGGCTAGCTGTTCTTCAGTCTTCACATGCTCAATAGAAATGTCGCCCTTCAACACATGATCACGAAGAAAATGATGATGAATCTGAATGTGCTTTGTCTTCGAGTGCTGAACTGGGTTGTGAGCAATCTTGATGGCACTCTCATTGTCACAGAAGAGAGGCACGTTCTTCATGCTGACGCCGTAGTCCTTGAGAGTTTGCTTCATCCATAGCAATTGGGCATAGCAAGAACCAGCGGCAATGTACTCAGCTTCAGCAGTAGATAGTGATACGCAGTTCTGTTTCTTCGAGGACCAATAGACCAAAGATCGTCCGAGGAAATGACATGTACCAGATGTTGACTTGCGGTCCACACGATCACCAGCATAGTCGGAGTCAGAATATCCAATGAGATCAAAAGCCGAGCCCTTGGGGTACCATAATCCAAGTGTTGGTGTGTGAGCTAGATATCGAAGAATATGCTTCACAGCCTTATGGTGTGATTCCTTCGGTGTAGCTTGAAATCGGGCACACATGCAAACACTAAGCATTATATCTAGCCTAGATGCACATAAGTACAATAAAGAACCTATCATGGAGCAGTATACCTTATGATCAAAGTCAATACCATTTTCATCAGTGCACATATGGCCATTTGTGGGCATAGGAATTTTGACGCCTTTGCAATCATGCATGCCGAATTTCCTCAGTACATCCTTGAGGTATTTCTCCTGAGATATGAATATGCCATTGCGTTGTTCACGAATTTGAAGACCTAAGAAGAATTTCAACTCTCCCATCATAGACATTTGATATTCTTCACTCATCATATAGGCAAATTCATCACTATAACGTTGGTCAGTACAGCCAAAGATAATATCATCAACATATATTTGGCACACAAATAATTCACCATCATAAGATTTAGTGAAAAGAGTAGGGTCGAGTGAACCGGGTTTGAAGCCTTTCGTCATGAGGAATTCCTTCAAGGTATCATACCACGCCCGTGGGGCCTGCTTGAGCCATAGAGGGCCTTGTTGAGTCTGAAGACTTTGTCAGGATTCTTTGGATCTTCAAAACCTGGGGGTTGAGCAACATATACTTCTTCCTCAAGCTTACCATTGAGGAATGCACTTTTCACATCCATTTGATATAAAGTGATATCATGATGGTTAGCATAAGCAAGTAATATGCGAATAGCCTCAAGTCTAGCAACAGGTGCAAAAGTTTCATCGAAATCAATTCCTTCAACCTGTGTGTAGCCTTGAGCTACAAGCCGTGCCTTATTCCTCACCACAAGGCCATTTTCATCTTGCTTGTTGCGGTAGATCCACTTTGTGCCGATGATATTGTGCTTGCGAGGATCTGGACGTTTGACCAGTTCCCATACATTGTTGAGCTCGAACTGATGTAATTCTTCTTGCATGGCCTGAATCCACTCAGGCTCCAGAAATGCTTCATCTACCTTAGTGGGCTCTGTAATAGAGACAAAAGCATAGTTCCCACAAAAGTTAGACAAATGTGAAGCTTTTGAGCGTGTGAGAGGACCTGGCGCTTTGATGTCATTGATGATCTTTTCAACTTGCACTTCTTTTGCAATCCGAGGATGAGCTGGTTGTCGTTGAAGAATTTGATCAGCGTTTTCTTCAGCACCATTTTCTTCAGTATTTTCTTCAGGTGCATTAGCTCGACGTTCTTCATGTTCTGGAATGAATTCTTCAACAGATTCTTCAGTGGGAATGACATCCTCAGTAGCCTTGAACTTGATAGTTTGCTCAGGTGCTGGTTCATCTATCACAGTAGGTAGGTGCTCTCTTTGCGAGCCATTAGTTTCATCGAACCGCACATCTACAGTTTCAACAACTTTGTGAAGAACGTTGTTGAAGACTCTGTAGGTGTGCGAGTCCTTTCCGTAACCAAGCATAAAACCTTCATGTGCTTTCGGTGCAAATTTTGAGTTGTGATGAGGATCTCTAATCCAACATTTAGCACCAAAGACTTTGAAATAACTTACATTGGGTTTCTTATCAGTGAGGAGTTCATAGGCAGTTTTCTTGAAGAATTTGTGAAGATATACTCTGTTGATGATGTGGCACGCAGTATCAATTGCCTCAGTCCAGAAACGACGAGGCGTTTTGTATTCATCAAGCATAGTGCGAGCCATCTCAGCAAGAGTCCTGTTCTTGCGCTCCACGATGCCGTTCTGCTGAGGAGTATAAGGAGCAGATAACTCATGAGTAATACCAAGTTCATCAAGATAGTCATCGAGACCAGAATTCTTGAACTCAGTGCCATTGTCACTTCTGATGTGCTTGATCTTCATACCAAAGTTGGTTGAAGCCCTCGAGGAAAATCGTTTGAAGACTTCCTGCACTTCATGTTTGTAAGTAACAAGGTGTACCCATGTGTAACGAGAGTAATCATCAACAATAACAAAGCCATATTGAGATGCTTCATTTGAAATAGCAGAATAATGATTAGGACCGAAGAGATCCATGTGAAGCAATTCAAATGGCGAGTAGTGGTCATGATAGTCTTCGCTGGATGCTTGGCCTTGGTCATCTTCCCAGCTTCACAGGCTCCGCATAGGTGATCCTTGAGGAATTTGACATTCTCGATGCCAATGACATGCTTCTTCTTCGCAAGCATGTGCAAATTCCTCATGCCTGCATGACCAAGTCGTCGATGCCAGAGCCAGCCTTCTGAAGCTTTTGCAAGTAAGCACACGGCTGGTTGTGCTCCTGTAGAGAAATCAACAATATACAGGTCTCCTCTCCTAAAGCCTTCGAAGACTTTGGAATTGTCAGCTTCCATAACCACAACACAACGGTACTTGCCAAAGACAACAACCATATCAAGATCACAAAGCATTGAGACAGACATAAGGTTGTATCCTAAGGACTCAACAAGCATGACTTTGTCCATGTGTCGATCCTTTGTGATCGCAACCTTACCTAGACCCAATACCTGACTTTTGCCTTTGTCAGCAAGGATGATGTGCTTCAGATGCGACGGAGATAATGGAGCATCCATCAATAGATTCTTGTCACCAGTCATGTGGTTTGTACATCCACTATCGAGGATCCACTCAGTGGCTTTCGGTTGATCATCCTGCAGATGAATTAGTGTAGCTTACAAACTCATATACTTCATTAGTGAAGAATATGACATCAATTCATCAAATCAATTTCATCAAGTAAAAGAACTGATAAAGCAATATGAGGACGTGAGAAATGAAAGTTCATTTCTTTATGATTAGCCTGCGTCCTATCAGGCATACTCAGGTCTCCAGCAAATTCTTCAGACGATTATGTACGTCTGGAGACCTGACCCTGCAGAAGAGATTAGTTCTTTTTCTTCACCACCCACATCTGAAGGGGTGGCAAAGAGTTCATCACTCTGCAAGCTCCATACGAGAAGGATGGCATAGAAGCCAGTCCATTTCGTTTCACATAAGAGGGGTTAGAGTAAGCATAAGAGTATGCAGAGAAATTCTTCGAGGACTTATGGACATAATGATTTGAAGAATAATGCACATATCCATAATCCTTAGATCTTCCCTGCGAAACAGACAGGTTAGCATGATGATGTTCATATAAGGACTTTGATCCATATGAGGAATATGATCCATGTGAGGAGTTTGGTTCGTATGAGGACTTGGATCCATATGAAGAATTTGATCTGGGGTTCATATTCTTCACAGGTGGCGTCATGATGACATTCACCTGAAGATTTTCAAGGCATCTTTTGTGAACCCAGATTTTCTTCATAGGGGGACCGTTCCTGCAGTTAGTGCCAACATATCTAGCAAATACTTCACCATTCTGATTTTTGAACAGTTTATAGTTGGAGTCAATTGACTCATCATCAGAATGAGGAGATTCACATGCAAATCCAGATAAGTTAGATGGATCAACTGGAGGTCCCTTTGCAGCAACTCATGTAGTTTTGGGGTACTGCTCAGGCTTCCAATATGTACCATCATCATTGAGTTTCCTCTCAAAGGCAATACCCTCTTTCCTAGGGTTCCTGTTGAGGATCTGCTTTTTAAGCACATCACAAAGAGCCTGATGCCCTTTGAGGCTTTTGTACATGCCTGTCATGTACAATTCCTTCAACCCTGCATCATCAGTGATACTAGCAATGTCCTTAGATGAGGAATTAGTGATAGCAGAGGTATGTGAAGAATTTGAAACATTAGCAGCATTTGAACATTCAGGTGAAGAATTAGCAGATTCACGTTCAATGCACTTCAAGCATGGAGGAACAAATTCTTCCTAAGAAGCGCTGATTTGTTGAGCAAGTAATGAATCGTGCTCCTTCTGAAGATCTTCATAAATCACTCTTAGCTTCTCAAGGTCTTGATTTCTTTGAAGAAATTCATAAGAAAGCTTCTCATGATCGGATAAGAGAGTGTTATGATGACTTTGAAGATTGTCAAACCTAGTCTGAAATCTCTGAAGATTTTCAGTCAAGGCTTTAGTGCGATCCATTTCTTCACCCAACATATCATCACTTTTGTCTAGCATGTTTTGAACCTTTTCTAAAGCCCTTTGTTGTTTTACAGCAATCTTAGCAAGTTTAGAATAGCTGGGCTTAAGATTTTCATCAGATTCATTCTCACTTGATTCAGATGAGGTATATTTGAGTACCTTGGCACCCTTTGCCATGAAGCAATAGGTGGGAGCGTAGTCATCATCCCCTTCATCAGCTTTGTTGGTGAGGTTATTTTCTTCAGTGTTGAAGATAGATGTCACGCCCTCGATGCGGCTATATCTCCCACGTGTCGAAGCATGACTTAGAGGCATAACCGCATTGAAAGCAATGTCGCAAGTGAGGTAATCTTTGCAAACAACCCATGTAATACAATAGGGGAAAAGATACATAGTTGGCTTACAATCGCCACTTCACACAATTACATGAATAAAGCATTACATCATCCAAATACAATCAAGGTCCGACTACGGAACCAAAATAAAAGAAGAACCCCAAATGCGACAAGGTCCCCCAATCGACCCCAACTGGGCTCCACTACTGATCAACTAGAAACGAAACAAGACAAAGGACAAGATCTTCATCGAGCTCCTCCTTGAGCTTGTTTGCATCACCTGCTCAGAAACATCGGCAGCTGCAAACTGGTTTTGGAAGTGTCCAAAAATGTTGAGAATTTAGGTGGAGCTCCAAAAAATGACGAAAGGATATATGGGCAAAGTTTGGAGACCAAGAATTGAGATAACAAAGGCATGGGATATTTGCAAGTGTGTTATGGTTAATTCCAAATAAATGGAATAATTTTTATTATAGCTCCCTAATATTATTGAGAGGCTTTAATATGTTATAAGGAGAAATCACAAGTGCATTCCCTCGATTTAAATGGATCAAAGTGTAACGCCCCAAGACCGGAGCTTCAGATGCCTTCCAGGGTTTCCGGGTTTCGTCGTGTGATTTGTTTGGTCCGTTGCATTTCATCTTTGCATCATTGCATATTTTGCGTTGCATCATGTCATCTTGCCATCATCTCATAAATCTTTTGCAACTCAAATAAATAAACCGTATGGATTTTCAGTCCATTTAAACCGAGGGAATGCACATGGTGATTTTCTCTTTATAACATATATCCTCCCAATATTATTAGGGAGCTATAATTAATATTCTAACACAGTTGCAAAATAATTCCATGTATTTTATACTTCAAGTTTGGTCCCCAAAACTTTGCCCATAATTTCTTTCATCGCTTTCCCATTCTCCACAAAAATTCCAAACATTTTGGACTCTCCAAAAATGTTTTCATAATTCAAACTTATTTGAATCACATTCAAATGTGTTCGATTGCAATCCTTCCAAACGGTGCCAAATGTATTTTTCTTGGATCAAGCTCCTTTTTATGAGTCTAAGAAAATTGGCGCCCTGCTCAAATTCTTCTCCTATCTCTCTCTGCTTTTCTTGTTTCTCGATTTATTTGTTTTTCAGGAAATAAAGGAGAAATAAGAAGAGGGAGAGAGAGAGAGCCCAGCCAGCAGGCCTCCTGATCTTTTCCCTCTCCCCACCTAAGTGGCCTAAGGCCCAGCCGCCGGCCTCTAAGGCCCATCTGCACCGAAGGTCAACCTGGCCCATCTCCCTTGCTAACCCTAACGTCGACCGAACCCCCACTTCCCCTCGTTCTCTCGTTCCCTCCCGCAGCGCCGCACCGGATCCCCATCTCCCTCGCAGTCTCTCTCTCTCCCACATCTCGCTCTCTTCCTCGCAACGTCCCGCGCCTCCTCCTCACCAAGCCCCCCGTCTCCCAGGCGCCCGAGGAGAGGAGCTCCTCGAGCACCTGCGCCCGCAGATGTCGCCCGTCACCGGCGCCCCAAGTCCGCGTCGCCGAGTCCCTCGTCCAGCCGAAGCTCACCGCGTCCTGCTCCTTCATGCCCGAGCCTCCCCTCGAGTTCCTCTACCTCCGCGTCCGCAAGTCCCCACCGTTCCCCATCAACCTCGCCGAAGCACAGGACCTCCTCTGCCGCCACCCGAGCTCGCGCCCGACCTCCCGGGTCTGGTGCTCGCCCGTCGCCGAAGTGCTCGTCCCCAAGTCCCTCGCCGCGCACATCTCCTCTGCGTCCTCGGTAACGAGCAGGAGACCGCTCGTCCCGCGCTGGCCCTTCTCTGTTTCACCGTGGGTGCCTAAACCGGTTGGAGTCACCGTCTTCTGCAGCAGCTGCTCTGCTGCCTTGCCCGCTGGTGGTCGGCACCCCTCCCCGAGCATCCTGCCTCGCCATGAACGCGCCCTGCCTCCTTGTCCACAGTGTGCTCCGTCGCCTACGGCCGAGCACCTCAAGACGAAGCCCTTTTTTTCGTTGATGCGAACGGTTATACGAACATGACCCAGATTCAAAATGCAAGACGATGCCTCCATTGCACCCATGCCGAGCAGGAGTATTTTGGATTCGTCAAGTACGACCACATATCTGGGATGCGTCAATTACCCCACCGTCAAGACCGAGACCGCCCAGAGACCACGAAGCCGTGAGGTTCCACTACCGTCGTCGTGGATCCGACAAGTTCGCGATTACCTCTACCTCCCACGACGACCTATTACAACTACCGTCGCAAGAACCGAGATCGGCAAGTTCGAAGACCCAAGTACCATGACGCCAAGTACCCCTTCGGATCGCCAAGGTGGATCGCGAACGTTGATGAGGTTCCGATAAGACCGTCGACGTGTACGACCTACTCCGTGAATGTGTACCACTACCGCCGCTCGAACATTTACAGAACATGTATCGTCGACCCTCGAAGACCCGTGGACGGCAAGTTCCTTGTTGACCCCGAACACCTACGGAGTGTGAACATCTACGAAGCGAGAATGACTACTTCCACTACCGTCATCGCGAGAATGCCTACTTCCCTCTACGAACGAGAATCGTCCCCTTTGCACGCTCCGAAGGTATAACCCTGAGACGACGTCCGTGAATGAATGCTTGCGATGTTTGAGATGCTCATGTTTGCACTGTGTCCAATTTGTCACTCGTTTCCTTGTCGCCAACTCGTGGGACACCCGGTATCCGGGAGCGCCCCACCATCTTCTGCACGCAACCGCACACTTCTCCTTTGCATCGGTATCTCAATCGAGTTACCGGAACCAGAACGTTGCCATGGCACCGTTTTCGTTACCGTTGCCGTGGCACCCCTTTCCTTTCCACCACGGTGACAAATGCTTCATAATGCTCTTGTCAACTTTTAATAAAAATTGCATAGACTTGTTCATGTCATCCGTATCATGATAACAACAATTAAAATGTTTAATTTGTTGCTTGCATTAATTTGCTAAATGCATATGGGGAGTTACCGGATTTGTTGTTTGTTATATCCGGCCCCATTTGAATTGTTTAGATAGTATAGTTTTGTTATGCTTCACCTCTTGCCATGTTAACCAACTTTTAATATTGTTGACTACCTAACCGAGAGTGAACTAAATAATTGATGTGGTGTTCCGTCAATATGCAACGGAGTTGCATATTGAGCTCCACTTAATTTGTAGGATTGCTTGTGCACTTTGCCATGCCAGGCCTCATTAATCCGGACATGCATCATATTTGGTTGTGCATCATGTCATGCTTATGTGGTGGTTGTTTACTATGTTGTTTGCTTCTTTCCGATGTTGCTTCTTTGGGTTAGTTCCGATAACGTCGCGTTTGTGAGGACCCGTTCGACTACGTCCGTTTGTCTTCTTCATGGACTCGTTTCTTCATCCTTGTGGGATTTCAGGCAAGATGAACATACCCTCGAAATCACTTCTATCTTTGCTTGCTAGATGCTCGCTCTTTTGCTATGCCTATGCCGCGATACCTACCACTTGCTTATCATGCCTCTCATATTGTTGAACCAAGCCTCTAACCCACCTTGTCCTAGCAAACCGTTGTTTGGCTATGTTACCGCTTTGCTCAGCCCCTCTTATAGCGTTGTTAGTTGCAGGTGAAGATTGAAGTTTGTTCCTTGTTGGAACATGGAGATGTTGTTCCCTGCTGGAACATGTTTACTTGTTGGGATATCACAATATATCTTATTTAATTAATTCATCTATATACTTGGTAAAGGGTGGAAGGCTCGGCCTTATGCCTGGTGTTTTGTTCCACTCTTGCCACCCTAGCTTCCGTCATATCGGTGTTATGTTCCCGGATTTTGCGTTCCTTACGCGGTTGGGTATAACGGGAACCCCTTGACAGTTCGCCTTGAATAAAACTCCTCCAGCAAGGCCCAACATTGGTTTTACCATTTGCCACCTAGACTTTTCTTTCCCTTGGGTAGGCCTGCCCAAGGGTCATCTTTATTTAAACCCCCGGGCCAGTGCTCCTCCGAGTGTTGGTCCAACTTGTCAGCCGCCGGTGGCCACCAGGGGCAACTCTGGGCTGGCCTACCGGAAGTTTGGACAATCCGGTGTGCCCTGAGAACGAGATATGTGCAGCTCCTATCGGGATTTGTCGGCACATTCGGGTGGCTTTGCTGGTCTTGTTTTACCATTGTTGAAATGTTTTGTAACCGGGATTCCGAGTTTGATAGGGTCTTCCCGCTAGAAGGAATATCCTTCGTTGACCGTGAGAGCTTGTGATGGGCTAAGTTGGGACTCCCCTGCAGGGATTTGAACTTTCGAAAGCCGTGCCCGCGGTTATGGGCAGATGGGAATTTGTTAACGTCCGGTTGTAGAAAACCTGAAGTTGACCTTAGTTAAAATACATCAACCGCATGTGTAACTGTGATGGTCTCTTCTTGGCGGAGTCCGGGAAGTGAACACGGTGTTGGAGTTATGCTTGACGTAGGTTGTTCTAGGATCACTTCATGATCATAGTTTCTCAATCGTGCTTTGCCTCCTCTTCTTGCTCCCATTTGCGTATGTTAGCCACCATATATGCTAGTCGCTTGCTGCAGCTCTACCTCATACCTTTTACCTTACCCATAAGCTTAAATAGTCTTGATCGCGAGGGTACGAGATTGCTGAGTCTCCGTGACTCACAGATACTCCCAAAACCAGCTTGCAGGTACCGATGAGTCCGTGCAGATGACGCAACCAAGCTCAAGGAGGAGCTCGATGAAGATCTTGTCCTTTGTGTTGTTTCGTTCTAGTTGATCAGTAGTGGAGCCCAGTTGGGGTCGATCGGGGACCTTGTCGCATTTGGGGTTCTTCTTTTATTTTGGTTCCGTAGTCGGACCGTGAGTGTATCTGGTTGATGTAATGCTTTATTCATGTACTTGTGTGAAGTGGCGAGTGTAAGCCAACTATGTATCTATTTTCCCCTTATGTATACATGGGTTGTGTGAAGATTACCTCACTTGCGACATTGCTTTCAATGCGGTTATGCCTCTAAGTCGTGCTTCGACACGTGGGAGATATAGCCGCATCGAGGGCGTTACACAAAGATCCATGCCATTTATTTAGTTGAGTTAAGAAAAGAAATAACATGATGGCATGATGACATGATGCAATGCACATGATGCAATGATGAATGCAAAGAACCAAACAAATCACACGATGAAACCCGGAAACCATGGAAGGCATCTGAAGCTCCGGTCTTGGGGCGTTACAACACTCCACCACTACGAGAGGATCTCGTCCCGAGATCTAGAATGGCACCGGAGGGAAAATGGAAGAGAACGAGAAGAGGTAAAACTAAGTTGCTTCTTTGACAAACGAGTGAGACCAAAGAACCTTGAAAAGGTTAAGCCATTTCGAGAAAAGAATACACGGAGATGAACGAAGTTGAAAACACTCTGTTAGAAAAGAGGAACAAGGAAGAACAACTTCGGGCAGCACTCCAGTAGGGAAGATTAATAAGGAAGAACAAACTCGGACAGCACTCCGGTTGAAAAGAGATGCAAGTCTTGATAAGGCGAAAAGAACTTGAGCAAAGGGGCACAATACTCCGGTTAAAACAAGATAGGGAAGGAATAAGAATGATATACTTTGTTGGTCTTATTTTACCATTGTCGAAATGTCTTGTAACCGGGATTCCGAGTTTGATCGGGTCTTCCCGCTAGAAGGAATATCCTTCGTTGACCGTGAGAGCTTGTGATGGGCTAAGTTGGGACTCCCCTGCAGGGATTTGAACTTTCAAAAGCCGTGCCCGCGGTTATGGGCATATGGGAATTTGTTAACGTTCGGTTGTAGAAAACCTGAAGTTGACCTTAATTAAAATACATCAACCGCGTGTGTAACCATGATGGTCTCTTCTCGGCGGAGTTCGGGAAGTGAACACGGTGTTGGAGTTATGCTTGACGTAGGTTGTTCTAGGATCACTTCTTGATCATAGTTTCTCGATCGTGCTTTGCCACCTCTTCTCGCTCTCATTTGTGTATGTTAGCCACCATATATGCTAGTCGCTTGCTACAGCTCCACCTCATACCTTTTACCTTACCCATAAGCTTAAATAGTCTTGGTCGCGAGGGTGCGAGATTGCTGAGTCTCCGTGACTCACAGATACTCCCAAAACCAGCTTGCAGGTGCCGATGAGTCCGTGCAGATGACGCAACCAAGCTCAAGGAGGAGCTCGATGAAGATCTTGTCCTTTGTGTTGTTTCGTTCTAGTTGATTAGGAGTGGAGCCCAGTTGGGGTCGATCGGGGACCTTGTTGCATTTGGGGTTCTTCTTTTATTTTGGTTCCGTAGTCGGACCGTGAGTGTATCTGGTTGATGTAATGCTTTATTCATGTAATTGTGTGAAGTGGCGAGTGTAAGCCAACTATGTATCTATTTTCCCTTATGTATTACATGGGTTGTGTGAAGATTACCTCACTTGCGACATTGCTTTCAATGCGGTTATGCCTCTAAGTCGTGCTTCGACACGTGGGAGATATAGCCGCATCGAGGGCGTTACAAGTTGGTATCAGAGCCATCCCCGACCTTAGGACCCCATTGCTTGATCGAATTAGCGGACGTTGTTGAGTCTAGAAAAATGTTTTGAGTCATTTAGGAATAATATATCAGATACTCCCCAGTCTCTTCATAGCTCTCTTAAGGCATCCTGACGTAGAGTTTTGACTCTTCTCTTCTCAAATTTCACTAAAAATTTTAGGATCACGCGGGTATCTTGGAATCGTTCCGATGGTTTTGTGACGAGAACATTGTTCTTGGTGCCTCCTGTCATTTAGGGGTTGTGGCAGTGTCCCGGGGAGTTGAGCTCCGAGGTGTTGTCGTCACAATTTTATCGTTGCAGTTCTGGAATACCTGAGATTAGTTTCGCCGACATCGAAAATCTCTTTTATGCAGTTGTTGGTGAGATAACCTCGACGCCACCCAGTACTGGGCGGGAGTTCGGGAGTATTGCCATAACTCGTATAACGGATGCTTTTCGAAGGTTGAGGTAGACGATTTCCGAAGGTTTCTTGGTTATGTGTTGAAGGATGGATACAGCTGGATGTAGGATTTGCTAGTTTTGGGTGAGATATTATGCTTCCCCTGTATCCCCAACACCTGATTGCATAACCGGGAAATTTCGGGAGTTTATAAGTGGGAATTCTAGTAGCTCTTAGGATATCTTTCCGACAGATGTATGATTTGAAATTGGGGTTCGACGTCTAGTGGTCCGCCTATTCACGGTTGGATTTACAGTGGTCTCATTGTGTCTTAAAGAGTCCTTGGCTATGCCGACTCGGGGACGCTTCGTATGTCATGTGCACTGCCTTGTACATGATGGTGTTATACGATCGAGCCCGTGTAGGCCCCACCACGAAAACTTCGGAAGAAATCTCTATCATATGTTTGTTCTGGCTTATTCTGCAAGCCAATCCTTTGGTTTTGTTTTGAGTTGTGGTATTCGAGTTGCTTCGAAGTCAAATGTTGATTCCATACCTTTCCCAAGTGGTGTTCTCATACTCCGATGTGAATACAAATCCTTCATGTTCATCAATATTGTTTTTGTCAATCCTTTTTAACCGGTGTGCTTCTCTTCAAGTGGGTCCGATCATTTCAACATCCGCAAGATCAAGTATCAGTTTCTTTTGAACGGTGTTTGTTTCATCCGTCTCCAAGTTGCCTTTGTTTTTCCCACCCTCCCAACCCTTTTTCTTCAAGGACTCGGATTCCTTAATAAAATATCTTTTTATTCATGTGAAGTCTCTCCATTTTTTTCCTTCAATGTTCTTATCCGGTGATTCTCATGAAGAGAGTAATGGAGCCTCAAGTTCATCATTATTTGCTCTTTTTCTTCTCCGGTGGATTCAATTCAAGCTTTTGGTGTTGGTCATATCCTTTAACTCATTTCAAATGTTTTCCATGCCGGTGCACCTTATTATCATTCCACTTCTCGATATTCAATTGTTCTGGAGTGCTGAAGATATCTCGAGGTTGTTATCTCATTCAAGCCATTTAATTCAACTGGTGGAATCTCTCTTTTCAAGCAATCATTTCAACGGTGTTTCTTTTGAGTGGGCCCTAACCCACAGGTCTTTTCCCAGGATCTTACCTGACTCTTCTTATTTTTCCCGGAGCTATCCTAAATTCTTTTGATGTATGACGTAAGTATGATTTGTCATCAGTCATATGTATTTCTCTAAGATCTCTCAAATTCTTTTCATCGTTGGTTCAACCTTTCCAATTTTAATTCCGGAGTGCCTCAACAATTCTCAGTGGTGGTTCTCGTCATCATTCTCAACATTTGAAGACCGAAGAAGAGTTTTCCTCCATATCTTATCCGTTCTCTCAAGGATCCATGGCTCTAGCTCCGTGTCATCCTCTCATTATTGTTTTCGATTATGAGATATTCTTTTCACCCATCCGGAGCAATCCAGGACTCTTTTCAGTTTGATTCTCCGAAGACTATCATTATGGGATTATTCATTCCAGCTTTCAGCTATTGTTCTCCAAATCTTACCGGTGCATCATTCAATTTCTCTAATCAGCCCGGGATCTCTTCGTTCTCTTCTATCTAAATTTTCCCAAGTATCTTTGTTCGTTTTCAAATTCTTACCGGTGATTCATCTCTTTTCTTTGTTCATTCTCAATTCTTACGGTGGTTCGTTCAAGATTTCTCTTCCTCCTTATCATATTTATTTATTCGTTGTTTCAATCCTTCCGGTGGACCATGAAGACCTTTCCAAGTTTGCGCAATATCTATCTTAATCCTTTTCTACGAGAATAAGTAATATGCCAAATCCGTTGATTGCCATCAATTTAATTGGTGAAGGATAAGCATAACATAATTCTTATTCTTGTTCATTCAAGTGATTAATTCCTTATTCCGGAGGCCCTTCAAATTCTTGATCTCATTTGTTCATCTTTTTTTCCGGAGTTCCAACCTTTTTCAATTATATTATCACGGAGATCTCTATCTAAATCATTGCGAGGCTTCAATCTCATTCTTTTCATCAGTCAATTATTTTGGATCATTCTTTTATTACCGGAGTTCTTCATGAAGGTTCTACATGATGGATCCATCAAGGATTTAATTCCTTCTCGAAGTTTTCATCGAGATTCATTTCTAGGGAGCTCAAGCATTATTCATCTTGCTATCTGGAGTGCAATTCTTTCTTCCGTATCTTTGGAGGTGGTATTATGTCATTTTTGATAATTTGAGTTCATGTTTCATGATTCACATGTTTTCAAGAGTGAGGTATTTAAATCCATCAATCTCGTCATTGGAGTTATCTCGGTTTAGATTTCACCGAAAGCCTTCCATTGGGAATGTTGCTATTTATGGTGTTTATAAATGACCCAAGTTTTTCATTTATCCTTCTGGTGAAATAGTTTCTCGTCTCCTTGCTGATATCAATCCAATCTATTGGTTCCGTTAGTGGCAAAAATTTCACCTAATAGTTTTGAGATGTTTTCCATAAGCCCACTACAAACTTATTCGTTTTGTTGTTGGTCTTTCCCAACAACTACGTTTTAACCTTCTTGGAAGGGTGCCTTCCAAGATCATTTGTGGCAGAAGTTGTCATTTTCTTCTCAATTCCTTCTTTTTCATTTATCTATCGTCTATTTCTTTCTTCCGGAGGCATTGTGATGTTGCTCTCTTCAACCCATCTTCTTGTTTCGTCAGGATCATCTTCTTTCCTTTGCTTATCCATTCAACCGGAGTGTTGTGTTTTCATGCCAGTTCTCTCATCTAATCAAGTTTTACATCCTTTCTCAACCGGAGTGCTGTCTAAAATCGTTCTTACCCCCTTGTGCCATTCTTTCAATAGTTCCGGAGGCAGGGTGTTGTTGATTTCACCAAGTATCTTCTCCTCTTATCAAGTTCTTATTCAATTCCTTTTCTTTTCAGTCGGAGTGCTGTCCAAATTATATCATTATTAATGCTTTTCTATCTTGTTTTAACCGGAGTGGTTTCAATATTTATCTTGCCCTTCAACCTCAAGGTTTTTTCGCAATGTTCTTTGTTCCTCTTTTCTAAAGGAGTGTTTTCGACTTTGTTCACCTTCGTTGTATTCTGTCTCGAATTTGTTCAACCTCGCAAGGTTCTTTGGTTTCACTCTTTCGTCAAAGAAGCAACTTAGTTTTACCTCTTCTCTTTCTCTTCCGTTTTTTCCCTCCGGTGCCATTCTAGATCTCGGGACGAGATCCTCTCGTAGTGGTGGAGTGTTGTAACGCCCCAAGACCGGAGCTTCAGATGCCTTCCAGGGTTTCCGGGTTTCGTCGTGTGATTTGTTTGGTCCGTTGCATTTCATCTTTGCATCATTGCATATTTTGCGTTGCATCATGTCATCATGCCATCATCTCATAAATCTTTTGCAACTCAAATAAATAAACCGTATGGATTTTCAGTCCATTTAAACCGAGGGAATGCACATGGTGATTTTCTCTTTATAACATATATCCTCCCAATATTATTAGGGAGCTATAATTAATATTCTAACACACTTGCAAAATAATTCCATGTATTTTATACTTCAAGTTTGGTCCCCAAAACTTTGCCCATAATTTCTTTCATCGCTTTCCCGTTCTCCACAAAAATTCCGAACATTTTGGACTCTCCAAAAATGTTTTCCTAATTCAAACTTATTTGAATCACATTCAAATGTGTTCAATTGCAATCCTTCCAAACGGTGCCAAATGTATTTTTCTTGGATCAAGCTCCTTTTTATGAGTCTAAGAAAATTGGCGCCCTGCTCAAATTCTTCTCCTATGTCTCTCTGCTTTTCTTGTTTCTCGGTTTATTTGTTTTTCAGGAAATAAAGGAGAAATAAGAAGAGGGAGAGAGAGCCCAGCCAGCAGGCCTCCTGATCTTTTCCCTCTCCCCACCTAAGTGGCCTAAGGCCCAGCCGCCGGCCTCTAAGGCCCATCTGCACCGAAGGTCAACCTAGCCCATCTCCCTCGCTAACCCTAACGTCGACCGAACCCCCACTTCCCCTCGTTCTCTCGTTCCCTCCCGCAGCGCCGCACCGGATCCCCATCTCCCTCGCAGTCTCTCTCTCTCCCACATCTCGCTCTCTTCCTCGCAACGTCCCGCGCCTCCTCCTCACCAAGCCCCCCCGTCGCCCAGGCGCCCGAGGAGAGGAGCTCCTCAAGCACCTGCGCCCGCAGATGTCGCCCGTCGCCGGCGCCCCAAGTCCGCGTCGCCGAGTCCCTCGTCCAGCCGAATCTCACCGCGTCCTGCTCCTTCATGCCTGAGCCTCCCCTCGAGTTCATCTACCTCTGCGCCCGCAAGTCCCCACCGTTCCCCATCGACCTCGCTGGAGCACAGGACCTCCTCTGCCGCCACCCGAGCTCGCGCCCGACCTCCCGGGTCTGGTGCTCGCTCGTCGCCGAAGTGCTCGTCCCCAAGTCCCTCGTCGCGCACATCTCCTCTGCGTCCTCGGTAACGAACAGGAGACCGCTCGTCCCGCACCGGCCCTCCTCTGTTTCGCCGTGGGTGCCTGAACCGGCTGGAGTCGCCGTCTCCTGCAGCAGCTGCTCTGCTGCCTTGCCCGCTAGTGGTCGGCACCCCTCGCCGAGCATCCTGCCTCACCATGAACGCGCCCTGCCTCCTTGTCCATAGTGTGCTCCGTCGCCCACGGCCGAGCACCTCAAGACGAAGCCCTTTTTTTCGTTGATGCGAACGGTTATACGAACATGACCCAGATTCAAAACGCAAGACGATGCCTCCATTGCACCCATGCCGAGCAGGAGTATTTTGGATTCGTCAAGTACGACTACATCTCCGGGATGCGTCAAGTACCCCACCGTCGAGACCGAGACCACCCGGAGACCACGAAGCCGTGAGGTTCCACTACCGTCGCCGTGGATCCGACAAGTTCGCGAGTACCTCTACCTCCCACGACGACCTTGTACAACTACCGTCGCAAGAACCGAGACCGGCAAGTCCGAAGACCCAAATACCATGACGCCAAGTACCCCTTCGGATCGCCAAGGTGGATCACGAACATTGACGAGGTTCCGATAAGACCGTCGACGTGTACGACCTACTCCGTGAATGTGTACCACTACCGCCGCTCGAACGTTTACAGAACATGTACCGTCGACCCTCGAAGACCCGTGGACGGCAAGTTCCTTGTTGACCCCGAACACCTACGGAGTGTGAACATCTACGAAGCGAGAACGACTATTTCCACTACCGTCGTCGCGAGAACGCCTACTTCCCTCTACGAACGAGAATCGTCCCCTTTGCACGCTCCGAAGGTATAACCCTGAGACGACGTCCGTGAACGACTGCTTTCGATGTTTGAGATGCTCATGTTTGCACTATGTCCAATTTGTCACTCGTTTCCTTGTCGCCAACTTGTGGGACACCCGGTATCCGGGAGCGCCCCACCATCTTCTGCACGCAACCGCACACTTCTCCTTTGCCTCGGTATCTCAATTGAGTTACCGGAACCAGAACGTTGCCGTGGCACCGTTTTCGTTACCGTTGCCGTGGCACCCCTTTCCTCTCCACCACGGTGACAAATGCTTCATAATGCTCTTGTAATTTTAATAAAAATTGCATAAACTTGTTCATGTAATCCGCATCATGATAACAACAATTAAAATATTTAATTTGTTGCTTGCATTAATTTGCTAAATGCATATGGGGAGTTACCGGATTTGTTGTTTGTTCTATCCGGCCCCATTTAAATTGTTTAGATAGTATAGTTTTGTTATGCTTCACCTCTTGCCATGTTAACCAACTTTTAATATTGTTGAGTACCTAACCGAGAGTGAACTAAATAATTGATGTGGTGTTCCGTCAATATGCAACTCATATTGAGCTCCACTTAATTTGTAGGATTGCTTGTGCACTTTGCCATGCCAGGCCTCATTAATCCGGACATGCATCATATTTGGTTGTGCATCATGTCATGCTTATGTGGTGGTTGTTTACTATGTTGTTTGCTTCTTTCCGGTGTTGCTTCTTCGGGTTAGTTCCGATAACGTCGCGTTTGTGAGGACCCGTTCGACTACGTCCGTTTGTCTTCTTCATGGACTTGTTTCTTCTTCCTTGCGGGATTTCAGGCAAGATGAACATACCCTCGAAATCACTTCTATCTTTGCTTGTTAGATGCTCGCTCTTTTGCTATGCTTATGCTGCGATACCTACCACTTTCTTATCATGCCTCCCATATTGTTGAACCAAGCCTCTAACCCACCTTGTCCTAGCAAACCGTTGTTTGGCTATGTTACCGCTTTGCTCAGCCCCTCTTATAGTGTTATTAGTTGCAGGTGAAGATTGAAGTTTGTTCCTTGTTGGAACATGGAGATGTTGTTCCTTGTTGGAACATGTTTACTTATTGGGATATCACAATATATCTTATTTAATTAATGCATCTATATACTTGGTAAAGGATGGAAGGCTCGGCCTTATGCCTGGTGTTTTGTTCCACTCTTGCCGCCCTAGCTTCTATCATATCGGTGTTATGTTCCCGGATTTTGCGTTCCTTACGCGGTTGGGTATAATGGGAACCCCTTGACAGTTCGCCTTGAATAAAACTCCTCCAGCAAGGCCCAACATTGGTTTTACCATTTGCCACTTAGCCTTTTCTTTCCCTTGGGTAGGCCTGCCCAAGGGTCATCTTTATTTAAACCCCCGGGCCAGTGCTCCTCTGAGTGTTGGTCCAACTTGTCACCCGCCGGTGGCCACCAGGGGCAACTCTGGGCTGGCCTACCAGAAGTTTGGACAATCCGGTGTGCCCTGAGAACGAGATATGTGCAGCTCCTATCGGGATTTGTCGGCACATTCGGGTGGCTTTGCTGGTCTTGTTTTACCATTGTCGAAATGTCTTGTAACCGGGATTCCGAGTTAGATCGGGTCTTCCCGCTAGAAGGAATATCCTTCGTTGACCGTGAGAGCTTGTGATGGGCTAAGTTGGGACTCCCCTGCAGGGATTTGAACTTTCGAAAGACGTGCCCGCGGTTATGGGCAGATGGGAATTTGCTAACGTTCGGTTGTAGAAAACCTGAAGTTGACCTTAATTAAAATACATCAACCGCGTGTGTAACTGTGATGGTCTCTTCTCGGCGGAGTCCGGGAAGTGAACACGGTGTTGGAGTTATGCTTGACGTAGGTTGTTCTAGGATCACTTCTTGATCATAGTTTCTCGACCGTGCTTTTGCCTTCTCTTCTCGCTCTCATTTGTGTATGTTAGCCACCATATATGCTAGTCGCTTGCTGCAGCTCCACCTCATACCTTTTACCTTACCCATAAGCTTAAATAGTCTTGATCGCGAGGGTGCGAGATTGCTGAGTCTCCGTGACTCACAGATACTCCCAAAACCAGCTTGCAGGTGCCGATGAGTCCGTGCAGATGACGCAACCAAGCTCAAGGAGGAGCTCGATGAAGATCTTGTCCTTTGTGTTGTTTCGTTCTAGTTGATCAGTAGTGGAGCCCAGTTGGGGTCGATCGGGGACCTTGTCGCATTTGGGGTTCTTCTTTTATTTTGGTTCCGTAGTCGGACCGTGAGTGTATCTGGTTGATGTAATGCTTTATTCATGTACTTGTGTGAAGTGGCGAGTGTAAGCCAACTATGTATCTATTTTC
The DNA here is from genome assembly GCF_018294505.1 of Triticum aestivum. NCBI lineage: Eukaryota > Viridiplantae > Streptophyta > Magnoliopsida > Poales > Poaceae > Triticum > Triticum aestivum. The sequence continues at coordinate 326,616,807 of NC_057806.1, read as the reverse complement.
CCCTTATGTATTACATGGGTTGTGTGAAGATTACCTCACTTGCGACATTTCTTTCAATGCGGTTATGCCTCTAAGTCGTGCTTCGACACGTGGGAGATAGTGCCGCATCGAGGGCGTTACACAAAGATCCATGCCATTTATTTAGTTGAGTTAAGAAAAGAAATAACATGATGGCATGATGACATGATGTAATGCACATGATGCAATGATGAATGCAAAGAACCAAAGAAATCACACGACGAAACCCGGAAACCACGGAAGGCATCTGAAGCTCCGGTCTTGGGGCGTTACAACACTCCACCACTACGAGAGGATCTCGTCCCGAGATCTAGAATGGCACCGGAGGGAAAATGAAAGAGAACGAGAAGAGGTAAAACTAAGTTGCTTCTTTGACAAACGAGTGAGACCAAAGAACCTTGAAAAGGTTAAGCCATTTCGAGAAAAGAATACACGGAGATGAACGAAGTTGAAAACACTCCGTTAGAAAAGAGGAACAAGGAAGAACAACTTTGGGCAGCACTCCGGTAGGGAAGATTAATAAGGAAGAACAAATTCGGACATCACTCCGGTTGAAAAGAGATGCAAGGCTTGATAAGGCGAAAAGAACTTGAGCAAAGGGGCACAATACTCCGGTTAAAACAAGATAGGGAAGGAATAAGAATGATATAATTTGGACAGCACTCCGCCTGTAAATGGAAGGAATTAAACTTGACAAGATGAGAGGATACTTGAAAAGAGGACACGACACTCCGGTTAAAAGGATAAGCACGAAAAGAACATGATATTTGAGAAAACGAGATGATGGGTGAATATAGTAGCAATACAAGAAGAAATGAAAGAATGCAAAGAAAAGAATGGAGAAGAAAAACAACATGTTCTACCTCAAACGAATTTGAGAGAGCATCCTTAAAAAAGAAGGATTGAACGGAGTTGTTGGGAAATCAACAACGAAAAGAATAAGCTTGAGATGGTCTTATGGAGTACATCTCAAATTATGAGGTGACAACCTGCCACTCACGGGAAAAAGAATTGAATTGATAAGAAAAAGGAGACGAGAAGCTATCTCACCGGGAGGATAAATGAAGAACTTGGATCATTGATAAACACCACAAGAGCGACAATCCTTAAAGGAAAGCTTTAGGTGAAATATAACCCAAGATAATTCCAATGAAGAGATTGATGGATTTAAAATACCTCATTCTTAACAACCTGTGAATCATGAAACATGAACTCAAATTATCAAGAATAACATAATACCACCTCCAATGATACGGACGAAAGAATTGCACTCCGGATTGCAAGATGGAGAAATACTTGAGCTCCTCTGAAAAGAATCTCAATGAACACTTAGAGAATGAATTAAATCCTTGATGAACCCTCATGTAGAACCTCCGTGCGAACTCCGGTAACAAAAGGATAACGAGAAGAAAGGGAAGTTGAAAACACAAGGTGAAACCTTGTAATGCTTTAGATGGGTCTTCGCGATGATATAATGCGGAAAAAACTTGAAACTCCAGAAAAGAAAGGTGAAACAAATGAAAATGAGAATTTGATGAGCCTCCGGAATAAGGAATTAATCACTTGGATGAAACAAAAATAAGAATTATGTTATGCTTATCCTTCACCAATTAAATTGATGACAATGAACGGATTTGGCATATTGCTTATTCTCGTAGAAAGGATTAAGATAGATATAGCGCAAACTTAAGAAGGTCTTCGACGAACCACCGGTAGAATTAGGAAACAACGAATGAATTGATATGATAAGAAAGAAGAAGAAAAATCTTGAGCGAACCACCGTAAGCATTGCCAAAGAACGAAGTAAAGGGATAAATCACCGGAAAGGAATTAGAGAATGAATGAAAATACTTGAGGGAAATTAGATCCACGAGAACAAAAGATCACGAGCTGATTAGAGAATATTTGGATGATGCACCCGTAAGATTTGGAGAATGATAGCTGAGAGCTGAGAATGACTAATATTTGAAAGAGATGGCCTTCGGAGGAAATAAATGAAAAACAACTCATGAAATGCTCCGGGTGGGTGAAAAGAATTCTGACAATCGAAAATGGTCTCGAACTAGAGCCACGAATCTCTGAGAGAACGGATAAGATATGGATGTAAAACTCTTCTTCGGTCTTCAAATTCTGAGAATTACGACGGGACACACCACGAAGAATTGTTGAAGCAATCCGTAATGAAGAAGAATGGAAAAGTTGAACCAACTATGAAAAGAATTCGCCAGAGCTTGGAGAAAAACATTTGACTGATGATAATTCATACTTACGTCACACTTTAGAAGATTTGAGAAAAACTCTGGGAGAATAAGAAGAGTCAGGTAAGATCCTGGGAAAAGACCTGTGGGTTAGGGCCCACTCAAAAGAAAACACCGTTGAAATGACTTAAAAGCGAGGTAGCACCGGTTGAATTAAATGGCTTGAAATTGAGATAACAACCTCGAGATATCTTCACCAATCTGGAACCAAAAGAATAGCGAGAGGTGAAAGATTATTTGGAGCACCGGCATGAGAAAAACATTTGAAACGAGGAAAATAATATGATCAACAAAGCTTGACTTGAATCCACCGGAGAAGAAAAATAATGACGAAAGATGAACTTGAAGCTCCGGTAGAATCTCCACGATAATTCACCGGATCGAAACTTGAAAGAAAAGGATGAAGAGACTTCACATGAATAAAATGGATAGTTGATTTAGAATTTTGACTCCTTGAAGCAAAAGGGTGGGAGGGCGGGTAAAACAAAGACAACTTGGGACGGATGAAACGAACGCCGTTGAGAAGACTTGAGTTGATCTTGCAGATGTTGAAATGATCGGATCCACTTGAAGAGAAACACACCGATTGAAAAGGATTGACATGACAAACTCGATGATCGAGAAGGATTAGTATTCGCATTGGAGTATGAGAACACCACTTAGGAAAGGTATGGAATCAACATTTGACATTGAAGCAACTCGAATACCACAAGTGAAAACAAAAACAAAGGATTGGCTTGCAGAATAAGCCGGAACAAACATATGATAGAAATTTCGTCCGAAGTTTTCGTGGTGGGGCCTACACAGGCTCGATCGTACAACACCATCATGTACAAGGCAGTGCACATGACATACGAAGTCTCCCCGAGTCGGCATAGCCAAGGACTCTTTAAGACACAACGAGACCACTATAAAACCAACCGTGGATAGGCGGACCAGTAGACGTCGAACCCCAATTTCATATCATACATTTGTCGGAAAGATATCCTAAGAGGTACTTGAATTCCCACTTATAAACTTCCTAAACTTTCCGGTTATGCAATCAGGTGTTGGGGATACTGGGGAAGCATAATATCTCACCCAAAACTAGCAAATCCTACATCCAGCTGTATCCATCCTTCAACACATAACCAAGAAACCTTCGGAAATCATCTACCTCAACCTTTAAAAAGCATCCGTTATACGAGTTATGGCAATACTCCCGAACTCCCGCCCCAGTACTGGGTGGCGTCGAGGTTATCTCACCAGCAACTGCATAAAAGAGATTTTCGATGTCGGCGAAACTAATCTCAGGTATTCCAGAACTGCAACGATAAAATTGTGACGACAACACCTCGGAGCTCAACTCCCTGGGACACTGCCACAACCCCTAAATGACAGGAGGCACCAAGAACAATGTTCTCGTCACAAAACCATCGGAACGATTCCAAGATACCCGCGTGATCCTAAATTTTTTTTAGTGAAATTTGAGAAGAGAAGAGTCAAAACTCTACGTCAGGATGCCTTACCAGAGCGATGAAGGGACTGGGGAGTAAAAAGAATTCCTAAACTCTCCGATATATAATTCCTAAATGACTCAAAACATTTTTCTAGACTCAACTCGTCAGCTAATTCGATCAAGTAGTGGGGGCTCCTAAGGTCGGGGAAGGCTCTGATTACCAACTTGTCACGCCCTCGATGCGGCTATATCTCCCACGTGTCGAAGCACGACTTAGAGGCATAACCGCATTGATAGCAATGTCGCAAGTGAGGTAATCTTCGCAAACAACCCATGTAATACAATAGGGGAAAAGATACATAGTTGGCTTACAATCGCCACTTCACACAATTACATGAATAAAACATTACATCATCCAAATACAATCAAGGTCCAACTACGGAACCAAAATAAAAGAAGAACCCCAAATGCGACAAGGTCCCCCGATCGACCCCAACTGGGCTCCACTACAGATCAACTAGAAACGAAACAAGACAAAGGACAAGATCTTCATCGAGCTCCTCCTTGAGCTTGTTTGCGTCACCTGCTTAGAAACATCGGCACCCGCAAACTGGTTTTGGAAGTGTCCAAAAATGTTGAGAATTTAGGTGGAGCTCCGGAAAATGACAAAAGGATATATGGGCAAAGTTTGGAGACCAAGAATTGAGATAACAAAGGCATGGGATACTTGCAAGTGTGTTATGGTTAATTCCAAATAAATGGAATAATTTTTATTATAGCTCCCTAATGTTATTGAGAGCCTTTAATATGTTATAAGGAGAAATCACAAGTGAATTCCCTTGATTTAAATGGATCAAAGATCCATGCCATTTATTTAGTTGAGTTAAGAAAAGAAATAACATGATGGCATGATGACATGATCCAATGCACATGATGCAATGATGAATGCAAAGAACCAAACAAATCACATGACAAAACCCGGAAACCACGAAAGGCATCTGAAGCTCCGGTCTTGGGGCGTTACAATAGACATGCTGACGAGTGCAGTAGCGAGAGCTAGGCTCGCCACTCCAGATTCGGACTCCTCAGATGACTCCTCTTCCTCATTTTCTTCAGGTTCAGCCTCAGAGTCCATTTCCTTGCCAATGAATGCCCTGGCCTTCTTGGAGCTGCTCTTCTTGTGATATCAAGGCCTTGAGGATTTTGATGATGAGGATTTTGTGGATTCCTTCTTTTTCTTCGCATCATCAGAACTGTAATCCTTGTATTTCTTCTTCTTTGATTCCTTTTCCCATTGAGGACAATCTTGAATGTAATGTCCAGGCTTCTTGCATTTGTGGCAGAGCCTCCTCTTGTAGTCACTTGATGAAGAATCACTGCTCCTTGAGGGTCTCCCAAAGCGATCACGTCTTGAGAACTTTTGGAACTTCTTCACAAGCAGAGCCAGATCATGGCTTAGTTCTTCAGGATCACCAAGGCTGCTACCAGAGTCTTCATCTTCGGACTCGGATACGGCCTTGGCCTTCAGTGCACGTGTTCTGCCATAGCTTGAACCATAGAGATCTCTCTTTTTAGCAAGTTGGAACTCATGAGTATTTAGCCTTTCGAGAATATCAGCGGGATCAAGTGACTTGCAATCAGCACGTTCTTGTATCATCAATGCCAGAGTTTCAAATAAGGAATCAAGCGTTCTCAGCAATTTCTTCACCACCTCATGGTCGGTGATGTCAGTGGCACCAAGTGCTTGAAGCTCATTTGAGATGTCAGTGAGGCGATCGAAGGTTTGTTGAACATTTTTATTGTCGAGTCTTTTGAAGCGGTTGAAGAGATTGCGAAGAACATCAACTCGAGAGTCACGCTGAGTTGAGACTCCTTCATTCACTTTGGACAACCTGTCCCAGATAAGCTTCGCTGTCTCCAAAGCACTCACTCTGCCATACTGTCCTTTGCTCAGATGGCCACATATGATATTCTTCGCTTGAGAGTCGAGTTGCTTGAATCTCTTCACATCAGCAGCATTCAGAGAAGGTGTGACTGAGGGAACACCATTTTCCACAACATACCAGAGATTGTTATCAATTGCTTCAAGATGCATTCGCATCTTACTCTTCCAGTAGGGGTAGTCCGTCCCATCGAAGGTAGGACACCCAGCAGAGACCTTGATCATACCTGCGGTCGACATAACTAAAACTCCAGGTGGTTAAACCAAAATCACACAAAACAAGGGAGTACCTTGCTCTGATACCAATTGAAAGTGTGTTATATCGACTAGAGGGGGGTGAATAGGCGATTTTTATGAAATTCTTCACTGAGGAATTTGCCGGCGAGGAAATTCCTTAGCGAAGAACTAATAGCAGCGGAATGAGTACTCAAAAGTAAACATAACAGAATACAAGCATAGTCATCATGATGAAATGAAGACAGACACAGAGTACAGAAGCGTAAGCACGGGATAACACATGATGAAGACAAACAGACTGAAGAAATTGAACTGGGGAAATTGAGAAAGTCTTCAGTCAAAGTCTTCAAACACAGATATGAACAAGCACACAACACAGTTATGAGGAAATGAAAGAGTTGAGGAAATAGAACCAGTAAGCTTGGTGATGACAATGATTTGGTAGACCAGTTCCAACTACTGTCTCAGTTGTACGTCTGGTTGGAGGGGCTGAGTATTTAAACTCGAGGACACATAGTCCCGGACACCCAGTCCTGAACACGCAGCTCAGGACACCCAGTCCTCACCGTATTCTCCTTGAACTAAGGTCACACAGATCTCGTCCAATCACTCGTGGTAAGTCTTCAGGCGACTTCCAAACCTTCACAAACTCGGTCACTCGACGATCTACAATTCCTCTTGGATGCTCTAGACCATGACGCCTAACCGTCTGGAAGAAGCACATTCTTCAAAGGTAACAAGCGTCGGATCCACGCAGGATCAATCTCTTCAGTGATGCTCAATCACTTGGGGTTTGTAGGTGTTTGGGTTTGGGGTTTTTGGTTTTTCCTCACTTGATGATTTTCGCTCAAAGTCCTCAGAGGATGGGTTGCTCTCAAATGACAAGTGTCAGTTTCTCTCGGAGCAGCCAACCAGCTAGTGGTTGTAGGGGGCGGCTATTTATAGCCTAGGGAGCAGCCCGACATGATAAGGCATAAATGCCCTTCAATGATATGACCATTAGGTGGATAGATATTTTGGGACAGCTGGCGCATAGCACAGCAACGGTCGGAATTTTGAGTAGCAAAATACTCAGGGCTATCATGTTCCTCACTGTGTAGGTAATTCGCACTGGCGAATTCCTAACTCCTAAATCAGAACAAATTCCTCAGAGACCAGAAGAGCTTCGTCTCTGTCACTGAAGAAATTGACTGAACTGTATGAGATTTCCAATGGCTTCACTCGAAGGGATTGGTAGGTGTAGGATTTTGAGTTGAGCATCACATGCAAATTTTTCCTTAGTATTTCCTTGACCCCCTTTAACAGTACGGTGTTTCCTCTGACTCAAGAAAGAGAAAATGAAACTATGAAAACAAAAGTCTTCATGCTTCATGTTCCTCGAATGAATACCAAGTCTTCACGGTCACACCATTTTCTTCACTTTCAAAGTCTTCAGAAAGTCTTCAGAATACCAAAGTCTTTAGACGAAGAACTTCATTTTTAGGGGTTGACTTTCTCTATAAATATCAAACTCCTCATAGACTTATAGACCTGTGTACACTCATAAACACATTAGTCCCTTAACCTATAAGTCTTCAATACACGAAAATCACTAAGGGGCACTAGATGCACTTACATCAGTGTTGATTAATTTTAATGCATGTTCATGACTGTTGTCGCTCTCTAGCTAGTTGCTTCCCAGTCTCTTTCTAGCATTCACTTGTGTTAAGCAGGAATACTGCTTGTGCATCCACTTCCATAAACCCCCAAAGTTATTCCATATGAGTCCACCATACCTTCTTATATGCGGTATCTACCTGCCGTTCCAAGTAAATTTGTATGTGCCAAACTCTAAACCTTCAAATGAAATTCTGCTTTGTATGCTCGAATAGCTCATGTATCAACTAGGGTTGTCTATATGTTCCATGCTAGGTGGGTTACTCTCACGAGGAGTGGACTCCGCTCCTCAATCACGAGAAAATGGCTGGTAACCGGGATGCCAAGTCCCATGCTTAAATTAAAATAATTAAAAAGAAAACTCCCCCAGGATTGTTGTTAGTTGGAGGCACCCGTTGTTTCGGACAAGCCATGGATTGATGTTTGTTGGTGGTGGGGGAGTATAAACTTTACCATTCTGTTTGGGAACCGCCTATAATGTGTGTAGCATGGAAGATATCGAGATCTCTTGGTTGTTATGTTGACAACGAAAGTATACCACTCAAAATATTATTCATCTCTGTTTAAAAAATCAAGCTCTGGCACCTCCACAAATCCCTGCTTCCCTCTACGAAGGGCCTATCTATTTACTTTTATGTTGAGTCATCATCCTCTTATTAAAAAGCACCAGTTGGAGAGCACCACTGTCATTTGCATGCATTACTATTAGTTTACATTGAGTATGACTGTGACTGGATCTCTTTTGCCATGAATTACAATGTTTAGTCAGTCCTTGAACTTCAGAGGTGCTCTGCATTTATGTTTTGCGGTCTCAGAAAGGGATAGCGAGATACCATCTTGTTATATCATATTATGATAGTTTTGAGAAAGTGTTGTCATCCGAGATTTACTATTATTGCTCGCTAGTTGATTATGCCATTGATATGAGTAAACATGAGACCTAAATGTTATTGTGAATATGGTTAGTTCATAATCTTTGCTGAAAACTTGAATGCTGGCTTTACATATTTACAACAACAAGATCAAACGGAGTTTGTAAAAGTTTTCCTTATCACTTTCAGTTTGTCAACTGAATTGCTTGAGGACAAGCAAAGATTTAAGCTTAGGGGAGTTGATAAGTCTCCATCATATCTACTTTTCCAAACACTTTTGACCTTGTTTTGGACTCTAACTTGCATGATTTGAATGGAACTAACCCGGACTGACGCTGTTTTCAGCAGAATTGCCATGGTGTTATTTTTGTGCAGAAATAGAAGTTCTCGGAATGACCTAAAACTTCACAGAGAATGTTTTTGGAATTTATAAAAAATACCGGCGAAAGAATCAACACCAGGGGCCCACACCCTGTCCATGAGGGTGGGGGTGCGCCCACCCCCTGGGCGCGCCCCCTGTCTCGTGGGCCCCCTGAGGCTCCACCGACCTCAACTCCAACTCTATATATTCACGTTCGGGGAGAAAAAAATCAAGGAGAAGGATTCATCGCGTTTTATGATACGGAGCCGCCGCCAAGCCCTAATCTCTCTCGGGAGGGCTGATCTAGAGTCCGTTCAGGGCTCCGGAGAGGGGAATCCGTCGCCATCATCATCATCAACCTTCCTCCCTCACCAATTTCATGATGCTCACCGCCGTGCGTGAGTAATTCCATCGTAGGCTTGCTGGACGGTGATGTGTTGGATGAGATTTATGTAGGGGAACGTTGCAGAAAACAAAAAATTTCCTACGGTTTCACCAAGATCCATCTAGGAGTTCATCTAGCAACGAGTGATTGGATTGCATCTACATACCTTTGTAGATCACGCACGGAAGCGTTCAAAGAACGGGGATGAGGAAGGCGTACTCGACGTGATCCAAATCACCGGAGATCCTAGCGCCGAACGGACGGCACCTCCGTGTTCAACACACGTACGGTCAGCGTAACGTCTCCTTCTTCTTGATCCAGCAAGGGTAAAGGAGAGGTTGAGGAAGATGGCTCCAGCAGCAGCACGACGGCGTGGTGGTGATGGAGCTGCAGTACTCCGGCAGGGCTTCGCCAAGCACTATGGAGGAGGAGGATGTGTTGGAGAGGGAGAGGGAGGCGCCAAAGATGTGTCATGAGAGGCCCTCCTTCCCCCACTATATATAGGGGGCCTAGGGGGGGCGCCGGCCCTAGGAGATCCAATCTCCTAGGGGGGGTGGCGGCCAAGGGAGGAATCCCTCCCCCCCAAGGAACCTAGGGGGTGCCTTCCCCCTTTGGGACTCTTCCCTTCTTGAACCCTAGGCGCATGGGCCTCTTGGGGCTGGTGCCCTTGGCCCATGTAGGCCAAGGCGCACCCCCTACAGCCCATGTGGCCCCCCGGGGCAGGTGGCCCCACCCGGTGGACCCCCGGGACCCTTCCGGTGGTCCCGGTACAATACCGGTGACCCCGAAACTTGTACCGATGCCCGAAATAACACTTCCTATATATAATTCTTTACCTCCGGACCATTCCGGAACTCCTCGTGACGTCCGGGATCTCATCCGGGACTCCGAACAACATTCGTGTTACTGCATATACATATCCCTACAACCCTAGCGTCACCGAACCTTAAGTGTGTAGACCCTACGGGTTCGGGAGACATGTAGACATGACCGAGATTGCTCTCCGGTCAATAACCAACAGCGGGATCTGGATACCCATGTTGGCTCCCACATGCTCCTCGATGATCTCATCGGATGAACCACGATGTTGAGGATTCAAGCAACCCCGTATACAATTCCCTTTGTCAATCGGTATGTTACTTGCCCGAGATCTGATCGTCGGTATCCCAATACCTCGTTCAATCTCGTTACCGGCAAGTCACTTTACTCGTACCGTAGTGCATGATCCCGTGACCAGACACTTGGTCACTTTGAGCTCATTATGATGATGCATTACCGAGTGGGCCCAGTGATACCTCTCCGTCATACGGAGTGACAAATCCCAGTCTTGATCCGTGTCAACCCAACAGACACTTTCGGAGATACCCGTAGTATACCTTTATAGTCACCCAGTTACGTTGTGACGTTTGGTACACCCAAAGCACTCCTACGGTATCCGGGAGTTACACGATCTCATGGTCTAAGGAAAAGATACTTGACATTGGAAAACTCTAGCAAACGAACTATACGATCTTATGCTATGTTTAGGATTGGGTCTTGTCCATCACATCATTCTCCTAATGATGTGATCTCGTTATCAATGACATCCAATGTCCATAGTCAGGAAACCATGACTATCTGTTGATCAACGAGCTAGTCAACTAGAGGCTTACTAGGGACATGTTGGTGTCTATTATTCACACATGTATTACGATTTCCGGATAACACAATTATAGCATGAATAAAGACAATTATCATGAACAAGGAAATATAATAATAATGCTTTTATTATTGCCTCTAGGGCATATTTCCAACAGTCTCCCACTTGCACTAGAGTCAATAATATAGTTACATTGTGATGAATCGAACACCCATGGAATTCTGGTGTTGATCATGTTTTGCTCTAGGGAGAGGTTTAGTCAACGGATCGGCTACATTCAGGTCCGTATGTACTTTACAAATATCTATGTCTCCATCTTGAACATTTTCACGAATGGAGTTGAAGCGACGCTTGATGTGCCTTGTTTTCTTGTGAAACCTAGGCTCCTTGGCAAGTGCAATAGCTCCAGTGTTGTCACAGAAGAGCTTGATCGGCCCCGACGCATTGGGTATGACTCCTAGGTCGGTGATGAACTCCTTCACCAAAATTGCTTCATGTGCTGCCTCCGAGGCTGCCATGTACTCCGCTTCACATGTAGATCCCGCCACGACGCTCTGCTTGCAACTGCACCAGCTTACTGCCCCACCATTCAAAATATACATGTATCCGGTTTGTGACTTTGAGTCATCCAGATTTGTGTCGAAGCTAGCATCGACGTAACCCTTTACGACGAGCTCTTCATCACCTCCATAGATGAGAAACATTTCCTTAGTCCTTTTCAGGTACTTCAGGATATTCTTGACCGCTGTCCAGTGTTCCTTGCCGGGATTACTTTGGTACCTACCTACCAAACTTACGGCAAGGTTTACATCAGGTCTGGTACACAGCATGGCATACATAATAGACCCTATGGCTGAGGCATAGGGGATGACACTCATCTCTTCTATATCTTCTGCCGTGGTTGGACATTGAGCTGAGCTCAATTTGACACCTTGTAACACAGGCAAGAACCCCTTCTTAGACAGGTCCATATTGAACTTCTTCAATATCTTATCAAGGTATGTGCTTTGTGAAAGACCTATGAGGCATCTTGATCTATCTCTATAGATCTTGATGCCTAATATATATGCAGCTTCTCCAAGGTCCTTCATTGAAAAACTCTTATTCAAGAAGGCCTTAATGCTGTCCAAGAGTTCTATATCATTTCCCATCAAAAGTATGTCATCTACATATAATATGAGAAATGCTATAGAGCTCCCACTCACTTTCTTATAAACGCAGGCTTCTCCATAAGTCTGCGTAAACCCAAACGCTTTGATCATCTCATCAAAGTGAATGTTCCAACTCCGAGATGCTTGCACCAGCCCATAAATCGAGCGTTGGAGCTTGCATACCTTGTCAGCATTCTTAGGATCGACAGAACCTTCCGTCTGCATCATATACAATTCTTCCTTAAGGAAACCATTAAGGAATGCCGTTTTGACGTCCATTTGCCATATCTCATAATCATAGAATGCGGCAATTGCTAACATGATTCGGACGGACTTTAGCTTCGCTACCGGTGAGAAAGTCTCATCGTAGTCAACCCCTTGAACTTGTCGATAACCCTTAGCGACAAGCCGAGCTTTATAGATGGTCACATTACCATCCGCGTCTGTCTTCTTCTTAAAGATCCATTTATTTTCTATGGCTCGCCGCTCAACGGGGAAGTCAGTCAAAGTCCATACTTCGTTTTCATACATGGATCCTATCTCAGATTTCATGGCTTCTAGCCATTTGTCGGAATCCGGGCCCGCCATCGCTTCTTCATAGTTCGAAGGTTCACCATTGTCTAACAACATGATTTCCAAGACAGGGTTGCCGTACCACTCTGGTGCGGAACGTGTCCTTGTGTACCTTCGAATTTTAGTAGGAGCTTGATCAGAAGTATCTTGATCATCATCATTAACTTCCTCTCTAGTCGGTGCAGGCACCTCAGGAACATTTTCTTGAGTTGCGCCATTTTCCGGTTCAAGAGGTAATACTTCATCAAGTTCTACTTTCCTCCCACTTACTTCTTTCAAGAGAAACTCTTTCTCTAGAAAGGATCCATTCTTGGCAACAAAGATCTTGCCTTCGGATCTGAGGTAGAAAGTATACCCAATAGTTTCTTTAGGGTATCCTATGAAGACGCATTTTTCCGACTTGGGTTCGAGCTTTTCAGGTTGAAGTTTCTTGACATAAGCATCGCATCCCCAAACTTTTAGAAACGACAGCTTAGGTTTCTTCCCAAACCATAATTCATACGGTGTCGTCTCAACGGATTTCGACGGAGCCCTATTTAAAGTGAATGCGGCAGTCTCTAAAGCATAGCCCCAAAAAGATAGCGGTAAATCGGCAAGAGACATCATAGATCGCACCATATCTAATAGAGTGCGATTACGACGTTCGGACACACCATTATGCTGAGGTGTTCCAGGCGGCGTGAGTTGTGAAACTATTCCACATTTTCTTAAGTGTGTGCCAAACTCCTGACTCAAGTATTCTCCTCCACGATCTGATCGTAGGAACTTGATTTTCCTGTCACATTGATTCTCAACCTCACTCTGAAATTCCTTGAACTTTTCAAAGGTCTCAGACTTGTGTTTCATTAAGTAGACATACCCATATCTACTCAAGTCATCAGTGAGGGTGAGAACATAACGATAGCCACCGCGAGCCTCAACGCTCATTGGACCGCATACATCAGTATGTATGATTTCCAATAAGTTGGTTGCTCGCTCCATTGTTCCTGAGAACGGAGTCTTGGTCATTTTACCCATGAGGCATGGTTCGCACGTGTCAAATGATTCGTAATCAAGAGACTCTAAAAGTCCATCAGCATGGAGCTTCTTCATGCGTTTGACACCTATGTGACCAAGGCGGCAGTGCCACAAGTATGTGGGACTATCATTATCAACCTTACATCTTTTGGTATTCACACTATGAATATGTGTAGCATTACGCTCGAGATTCATTAAGAATAAACCATTCACCATCGGAGCATGACCATAAAACATATCTCTCATATAAATAGAACAACCATTATTCTCAGATTTAAATGAGTAGCCATCTCGTATTAAACGAGATCCTGATACAATGTTCATGCTCAAACTTGGCACCAAATAACAATTATTGAGGTTCAAAACTAATCACGTAGGTAAATGTAGAGGTAGCGTGCCGACGGCGATCACATCGACCTTGGAACCATTCCCGACGCGCATCGTCACCTCGTCCTTCGCCAGTCTCCGCTTATTCCGCAGCTCCTGCTTTGAGTTACAAATGTGAGCAACTGCACCGGTATCAAATACCCAGGAGCTACTACGAGTACTGGTAAGGTACACATCAATTACATGTATATCACATATACCTTTCGTTTTGCCAGCCTTCTTGTCCACTAAGTATTTGGGGCAGTTCCGCTTCCAGTGACCACTTTCCTTGCAATAAAAGCACTGAGTCTCGGGCTTGGGTCCATTCTTTGGCTTCTTCCCGGCAGCTTGCTTGCCGGGCGCAGCAACTCCCTTGCCGTCTTTCTTGAAGGTTTTCTTACCCTTGCCCTTCTTGAACTTAGTGGTTTTATTCACCATCAACACTTGATGTTCCTTTTTGACTTCTACCTCTGCTGATTTCAGCATTGCAAATACTTCAGGAATGGTCTTTTCCATCCCCTGCATATTGAAGTTCATCACAAAGCTCTTGTAGCTCGGTGGAAGCGACTGAAGGATTCTGTCAATGACCGCGTCATCTGGGAGATTAACTCCCAGCTGAGTCAAGCGGTTATGCAGCCCAGACATAGTGAGTATGTGCTCACTGAGAGAACTGTTTTCCTCCATCTTACAGCTGAAGAACTTGTCGGAGACTTCATATCTCTCGACCCGGGCATGAGCTTGGAAAACCATTTTCAGCTCTTCGAACATCTCATATGCTCCGTGTCTCTCAAAACGCTTTTGGAGCCCCGGCTCTAAGCTGTAAAGCATGCCGCACTGAACGAGGGAGTAGTCATCGGTACGTGCCTGCCAAGCGTTCATAACATCTTGTTCTGCAGGGAGAACAGGTGCGTCACCTAGCGGTGCTTGTAGGACATAATCTTTCTTGGCAGCTATGAGGATGATCCTCAGGTTCCGGACCCAGCCCGTGTAGTTGCTGCCATCGTCTTTCAGCTTGGTTTTCTCTAGGAACGCGTTGAAGTTGAGGACTACGTTGGCCATTTGATCTACAAGACATATTGTAAAATATTTAGATTAAGTTCATGATAATTAAGTTCATCTAATCAAATTATTCAATGAACTCCCACTTAGATAGACATCCCTCCTGTAATCTAAGTATAACATGATCCGAGTTAACTAGGCCGTGTTCGATCATCACGTGAGACGGACTAGTCAACATCGGTGAACATCTTCATGTTGATCGTATCTTCTATACGACTCATGCTCGACCTTCCAGTCTTCTGTGTTCCGAGGCCATGTCTGTACATGCTAGGCTCGTCAAGTCAACCTAAGTGTTTGCATGTGTAAATCTGTCTTACACCCGTTGTATGTGAATGTTAGAATCTATCACACCCGATCATCACGTGGTGCTTCGAAACAACGAACTGTCGCAATGGTGCACAGTTAGGGGGAACACTTTCTTGAAATTATTATGAGGGATCATCTTATTTACTACCATCGTTCTAACTAAACAAGATGCAAAAACATGATAAACATCACATGCAATCAAATAATAATAGTGACATGATATGGCCAATATCACATAGCTCCTTTGATCTCCATCTTGGGGCTCCATGATCATCTTGTCACCGGCATGACACCATGATCTCCATCATCATGATCTCCATCATCGTATCTCCATGAAGTTGCTCGCCAACTATTACTTCTACTACTATGGCTAACGCGTTTAGCAATAAAGTAAAGTAATTTACATGGCGTTTCTCAATGACACGCAGGTCATACAAAAAATAAAGACAACTCCTATGGCTCCTGCCGGTTGTCATACTCATCGACATGCAAGTCGTGATTCCTATTACAATGGCATGAACATCTCATACATCACATATATATATCATTCATCATTCATCACAACTTTGGCCATATCATATCACAAAGCACTTGCTGCAAAAACAAGTTAGACATCCTCTAATTGTTGTTGCATGTTTTACGTGGCTGAAGTAGGGTTCTAGCAAGAACGTTTTCTTACCTACGTGAAAGCCACAACGTGATTTGTCAACTTCTATTTACCCTTCATCAGGACCCTTTTCATCGAATCTGCTCCAACTAAAGTGGGAGAGACAGACACCCGCCAGCCACCTTATGCAACTTGTGCATGTTAGTCGGTGGAACCGGTCTCACGTAAGCGTACGTGTAAGGTTGGTCCGGGCCGCTTCATCCCACAATACCGTTGAAGCAAGATAAGACTAGTAGCGGCAAGAAAGTTGACAACATCAACGCCCACAACAAATTGTGTTCTACTCGTGCAAGAGAACTACGCACAGACCTAGCTCATGATGCCACTGTTGGGGAACGTTGCAGAAAACAAAAAATTTCCTACGGTTTCACCAAGATCCATCTAGGAGTTCATCTAGCAACGAGTGATTGGATTGCATCTACATACCTTTGTAGATCACGCACGAAAGCGTTCAAAGAACGGGGATGAGGAAGGCGTACTCGACATGATCCAAATCACCGGAGATCCTAGCGTCGAACGGACGGCACCTCCGCGTTCAACACACGTACGGTCAGCGTAACGTCTCCTTCTTCTTGATCCAGCAAGGGTAAAGGAGAGGTTGAGGAAGATGGCTCCAGCAGCAGCACGACGGCGTGGTGGTGATGGAGCTGCAGTACTCCGGCAGGGCTTCGCCAAGCACCATGGAGGAGGAGGATGTGTTGGAGAGGGAGAGGGAGGCGCCAAAGATGTGTCATGAGAGGCCCTCCTTCCCCCACTATATATAGGGGGCCTAGGGGGGGCGGCCCTAGGAGATCCAATCTCCTAGGGGGGCGGCGGCCAAGGGAGGAATCCCTCCCCCCAAGGCACCTAGGGGGTGCCTTCCCCCTTTGGGACTCTTCCCTTCTTGAACCCTAGGCGCATGGGCCTCTTGGGACTGGTGCCCTTGGCCCATGTAGGCCAAGGCGCACCCCCTACAGCCCATGTGGCCCCCCAGGGCAGGTGGCCCCACCCGGTGGACCCCCGGTACCCTTTCGGTGGTCCCGGTACAATACCGGTGACCCCGAAACTTGTCCCGATGCCCGAAATAGCACTTCCTATATATAATTATTTACCTTCGGACCATTCCGGAACTCCTCGTGACGTCCAGGATCTCATCCGGGACTCCGAACAACATTCGGGTTACTGCATATACATATCCCTACAACCCTAGCGTCACCGAACCTTAAGTGTGTAGACCCTACGGGTTCGGGAGACATGTAGACATGACCGAGATTGCTCTCCGGTCAATAACCAATAGCGGGATATGGATACCCATGTTGGCTCCCACATGCTCCTCGATGATCTCATCGGATGAACCACGATGTCGAGGATTCAAGCAACCCCGTATACAATTCCCTTTGTCAATCGGTATGTTACTTGCCCGAGATCTGATCGTCGGTATCCCAATACCTCGTTCAATCTCGTTATCGGCAAGTCACTTTACTCGTACCGTAGTGCATGATCCCGTGACCAGACACTTGGTCACTTTGAGCTCATTATGATGATGCATTACCGAGTGGGCCCAGTGATACCTCTCCGTCATACGGAGTGACAAATCCCAGTCTTGATCCGTGTCAACCCAACAGACACTTTCGGAGATACCCGTAGTATAACTTTATAGTCACCCAGTTATGTTGTGACGTTTGGTACACCCAAAGCACTCCTACGGTATCCGGGAGTTACACGATCTCATGGTCTAAGGAAAAGATACTTGACATTGGAAAACTCTAGCAAACGAACTATACGATCTTATGCTATGTTTAGGATTGGGTCTTGTCCATCACATCATTCTCCTAATGATGTGATCTCGTTATCAATGACATCCAATGTCCATAGTCAGGAAACCATGACCATCTGTTGATCAACGAGCTAGTCAACTAGAGGCTTACTAGGGACATGTTGGTGTCTATTATTCACACGTGTATTATGATTTCCGGATAACACAATTATAGCATGAATAAAGACAATTATCATGAACAAGGAAATATAATAATAATGCTTTTATTATTGCCTCTAGGGCATATTTCCAACAATTTATCATGTAATCGAGTTAGTTTTGTTAGGGTTTAATCCCTAGTATCCATTATGTTCTGAGATTGATGTTGCTATGACTTTGTTATGCTTAATGCTTGTCACTAGGGCCGAGTGCCATGATTTCAGATTTTTACCTATTATGTTTTCATGAATGTATGTGAGTTCTTGATCCTATCTTGCAAGTCAATATTCACCTACTATGTGTTATGATCTGGTAACCCCGAAGTGACAATAATCGGGACCACTACCGGTGATGACTATAGTTTGAGGAGTTCATGTATTCACTAAGTGTTAATACTTTGTTCTGGTACTCTATTAAAAAGAGGCCTTAATATCCCTTAGTTTCCAATAGGACCCCGCTGCCACGGGAGGGTAGGACAAAAGATGTCATGCAAGTTCTTTTCCATAAGCACATATGACTATATTCGGAATACATGCCTACATTACATTGATGAACTGGAGCTAGTTATGTGTCACCCTATGTTATAACTGTTGCATGAGGAATCGCATCCGACATAATTATCCATCACTGATCCATGGCCTACGAGCTTTTCACATATTGAACTTTGCTTAGTTACTTTACCGTTGCTACTGTTACAATCACTACAAAACCAATACTATTACTTTTGCCACTTTTACCGTTACTTCCATATTACTTTGCTGCAGATATTAAGTCTTTCAGGTGCGGTTGAATTGACAACTCAACTGTTAGTACTTGAGAATATTCTTTGGCTCCCCTTGTGTTGAATTAATAAATTTGGGTTGAATACTCTACCCTCAAAAACTGTTGCCATCCCCTATACTTGTGGGTTATCAAGACTATTTTCTGGCGCCGTTGCAGGGGAGCATAGCTCTATTCTTTGAGTCACTTGGGATTTATATCTGTTGATCACTATGAGGAACTCCCTTTCCAAACTCATGGCAAGGTACACAATAGGTCTGGTACACAGCATAGCATACTTTATATAACCTATGGCTGAGGCATAGGGAATGACTTTCATTCTCTTTTCAATTTTTGCTATGGTCGTGTTTTGAGTCTTGCTCAACTTTACACCTTGCAATATGGGCAAGAACTCCTTCTTTGACTATTCCATTTTGAACTACTTCAAAATCTTGTCAAGGTATGTACTCATTGAAAAATCTTAACAAGCGTCTTGATCTATCTCTATAGGTCTTGATGCTCAATGTGTAAGCAGCTTCACCGAGGTCTTTCTTTGAAAAACTCCTTTCAAACACTCCTTTATGCTTTCCAGAAAATTCTACATCATTTCCGATCAACAATATGTCACTCACATATACTTATCAAAAATGTTGTAGTGCTCTCACTCACTTTCTTGTAAATACAGGCTTCACTGCAAGTCTGTATAAAACTATATGCTTTAATCAACTCATCAAAGTGTATATTCCAACTCCGAGATGTTCGCACCAGTCCATAGATGGATCACTGGAGCTTGCACACTATGTTAGCACCTTTAGGATTGACAAAACCTTATTGTTGCATCATATACAACTCTTCTTTAAGAAATCCATTAAGGAATGCAGTTTTGACATCCATTTGCCAGATTTCATAAAATGTGGCAATTGCTAACATGATTCGGACAGACTTAAGCATCGCTATGAGTGAGAAAATCTCATTGTAGTCAATATCTTGAACTTGTCGAAAACCTTTTGCGACAATTCGAGCTTTGTAGATAGTAGCACTGCTATCAGCGTCCGTCTTCCTCTTGAAAATCCATTTATTCTTAATGGCTCACCGATCATCGGGCAAATCAATCAAAGTCCATACTTTGTTCTAATACAAGGATCCCATCTCAGATTTCATGACTTCAAGCCATTTCGTGGAATCTGGGCTCATCATCGCTTCCTCATAGTTCATAGGTTTGTCATGGTCAAGTAACATGACCTCCAGAACAGGATTACCATACCACTCTTGTGCGGAACGTATTCTGGTTGACCTACGAGGTCTGTAGTAACTTGATCTGAAGTTCCATGATCATCATCATTAACTTCCTCACTAATTGGTGTAGGAATCACTAGAACTGATTTCTGTGATGAACTACTTTCCAATTTGGGAGAAGGTACAATTACCTCATCAAGTTCTACTTTCCTCCCACTCAATTCTTTCGAGAGAAACTCTTTCTCTAGAAAGGATCCACTCTCAGCAACAAAGATCTTGCCTTTCGGATCTGTGATAGAAGGTGTACCCAACAGTTTCTTTTGGGTATCCTATTTAGACGCACTTCTCCAATTTGGGTTTGAGCTTATCAGGCTGAAACTTTTTCACATAAGCATCACAACCCAAAAACTTTAAGAAACGATGATATGTCTCCAACGTATCTATAATTTTTGGTTGTTCCATGCTATTATATTATTTGTTTTGGATGTTTAATGGGCTTTAATATACCTTTTTATATTATTTTTGGGACTAACCTATTAACTGAAAGCCCAGTGCAAATTGTTGTTTTTTTTTGCCTATTTTAGTGTTTCGCAGAAAAGGAATATCAAACGGAATCCAAACGGAATGAAACCTTCGCGAGGATCTTTTTTGGAACAAACGTGATCCTGGAGACTTGGAGCGGACATCAAGGAAGCAGCGAGGCAGCCACGAGGTAGGAGGGCGCGCCCCCACCCTCGTGGGTCCCTCACAGCTCCATCGACCTACTTCTTTCACCTATATATACTCTTATACCCTGAAACCTTTGGGGAGAGCAACGAAACACCTTTTCCACCGCCGCAACCTTCTGTACCCGTGAGATCCCATCTGGGGACCTTTTCTGGCACCGTTGCCGGGGAGATCTACGCTCGAGTCAAGATGTACCAAGTACCCGTCATAAACTCTTCTCCCTCGCATTACATTATTTGCCATTTGCATCTCGTTTTCTTCTCCCCCACTTCACCTTTGCCGTTTTATTCGCCCTCTTCTGTTCGTCCTTCTGTTTGCTCGTGTTACCATGTGCCTTGTATTAGCTTGCATCTTCGCTTGCTAAATATCTATTGTTATGGATCCTCATCCTCTTGCTAATCTTTTTAAGAGATCCAATTATGATGAACCAATTGCTAGTGAGTCGAGTGCACTAGATTATCTTTATGGAGTTTTGCTTGAAATCCGTGAATCTGAAAATTGTGATGAAGTGCTATATAAAGTGATTCACGACAGATCTTTGAATAAAAAGCATGATTGAAATGGTGTTATTATAAATTCTATGAATGTCAATTGTGCAAATAATATGCAAAACCCTAAGCTTGGGGATGCTAGTTTTGCTATGTTCACTACTTGTTGCAATGATCATTATTGGGGTGATTCTTCTTATGATCTTGAAAATTTATTTAAGCCCCATGATGAATATAAGATTGATAATAATGAAAGTGGGTTTGGAAGATTGTCAACTTTAGATACCACGTATTTGGAGAATGTTCAATCTTATGCAATTTTCGATAAAAGTGGGTTTGGAGAGGTCATGACTTTAGTTAATGTTAATCCCACTATTTTGGAAGAGTGTCAACTTTGCATGCATGTGGATAGTGTTGAAAATATTTTATGTGATAGCTTTTTTTGTTGAATTTGCTTATGATCCCGCGTGTAATTATTATGAGAGAGGAAAATATGATTGTAGAAATTTTCATGTTACTAAATTACCTCTCATTATGTTGAGATTGCTATTGTTTCTTTCCGCTTCCTTGCATATGCTAGTTTTTGTTTGCTATGATAATTTGTTTGCCTATAAGATGCCTATGCATAGGAAGTATGTTAGACTTAGATGTATTTGTCACGTGTTTCATGATGCTCTCTTTGTGCTTCAATTCTTGTCTTTCATGTGAGCATCATTGAAATTATCAATGCCTAGCTAGGGGCGCTAAACAATAGCGCTTGTTGGGATGAAACCCAATTTTATTTTTGTTCCTTGATTTTTGTTCCTGTTTAGTAATAAATAAATCATCTATCCTCTGTTATGATTGTTTTTTTAGTGTTTGTGCCAAGTAAAGCCTTTAGGATCTTCTTGGAAGATTGTTATTTGATCTTGCTGAAAAAACAGAAAGTATGCGCTCCCGGGAATAATTTTCATTTTTTACCAGAGAGCGATAAAATACCAATTCCAACTGAAGTAGGTCAATATACAAATTGTTTAGCTCGTCCAAATTTGGTATAATTTTTGGAGTTACATAATTATTCGAAACCTACAGATTACTACAGACTGTTCCGTTTTTGACAGATTCTTTTTTCATGTGTTGTTTGCTCATTTTGATGAATCTATGGCTAGTATCGGGGGTATGAACCATAGAGAAGTTGAAATACAGTAGGTTTAACACCAATATAAATAAAGAATGAGTTCATTACAGTACCTTAAGGTGGTTATTTGTTTTCTTATACTAACGGAGCTCATGAGATTTTCTGTTGAGTTTTGTGTTGTGAAGTTTTTAAGTTTTTGGGTAAAGATTTGATGGATTTTGGAACAAGCAGTGGCAAAAGCCTAAGCTTGGGGATGCCCAAGGCACCCCAAGGTAAAATTCAAGGACAACTAAAATCCTAAGCTTGGGGATGCCCCGGAAGGCATCCCCTCTTTCGTCTTCATCCATCGGTAACTTTACTTGAGGCTATATTTTTACTCACCACATGATATGTGTTTTGCTTGGAGCGTCTTGTATGATTTGAGTCTTTGCTTTTTAGTTTAGCACAACCATCCTTGCTGTACACACCTTTTGGAGAGACACACATGAATCGGAATTTATTAGAATACTCTTTGCGCTTCACTTATATCTTTTGAGCTGGATAATTTTGCTCTAGTGCTTCACTTATATCTTTTAGAGCACGGTGGTGGTTTTATTTTATAGAAATTATTGATCTCTCATGCTTCGCTTTTATTATTTTGAGAGTCCTTTAGAACAGCATGGTAATTTGCTTTGGCTATAAAATTAGTCTTAATATGATAGGCATCCAAGATGGGTATAATAAAAACTTTCATAAAGAGTGCATTGAATACTATGAGAAGTTTGATACTTGATGATTGTTTTAAGATATGAAGATGGTAATATTAGAGTCATGCTAGTTGAGTAGTTGTGAATTTGAGAAATACTTGTGTTAGAGCTTGCAAGTCCCGTGGCATGCACGTATGGTAAACGTCGTGTGACAAATTTGAAGCATGAGTTGTTTCGTTGATTGTCCTCCTTATGAGTGGCGGTCGGGGACGAGCGATGGTCTTTTCCTACCAATCTATCCCCCTAGGAGCATGCGTGTAATGCTTGGTTTTTGATGACTTGTTGATTTCTGCAATAAGTATGTGAGTTCTTTATGACTAATGTTGAGTCCATGGATTATACGCACTCTCACCTTCCCATCATTGCTAGCCTCTTCGGTACCGTGCATTGCCCTTTCTCACCTTGAGAGTTGGTGCAAACTTCGCCGGTGCATCCAACCCCCGTGATATGATATGCTCTATCACACATAAACCTCCTTATATCTTCCTCAAGACAGCCACCATACCTACCTATTATGGCATTTCCATAGCCATTTCGAGATGTATTGCCATGCAACCTTCCACCGTTATGTTTATTATGACATGCTTCATCATTGTCACATTGCCTTGCGTGATCATGTAGTTGACATCGTATTTGTAGCAAAGCCACCATGCATAATTTCATACGTGTTACTCTTGATTCATTGCCCACCCCGGTACACCGCCGGAGGCATTCATATAGAGTCATACTTTGTTCTAGTATCGAGTTGTAATCTTTGAGTTGTAAATAAATAGAAGTGTGATGATCATCATTAATAGAGCATTGTCCCCAAAAAGGGGGGAAGGCCAAATGAAAAAAAGAAAGGCCAAATGAAAAAATGAAAAAATAAAAGGGACAATGCTACTATCCTTTTTCCACACTTGTGCTTCAAAGTAGCACCATGATCTTCATGATAGAGAGTCTCTTATGTTGTCACTTTCATATACTAGTGGGAATTTTTCATTATAGAACTTGGCTTGTATATATTCCAACAATGGGCTTCCTCAAATGCCCTAGGTCTTCGTTAGCAAGCAAGTTGGATGCACACCCACTTAGTTTCTTTTGTCGAGCTTTCATACATTTATAGCTCTAGTGCATTCGTTGAATGGCAATCCCTACTCCTCGCATTAACATCAATTGATGGGCATCTCCATAGCCCATTGATTAGCCGCGTCAATGCCTAAGCTTGGGGATGCCCAAGGCACCCCAAGGTAAAATTCAAGGACAACCAAAAGCCTAAGCTTGGGGATGCCCCAGAAGGCATCCCCTCTTTTGTCTTCGTCTATCGGTAACTTTACTTGAGGCTATATTTTTAATCACCACATGATATGTGTTTTGCTTGAAGCGTATTGTATGATTTGAGTCTTTGCTTTTTAGATTACCAAAATCATCCTTGCTGTACACACCTTTTGGGAGAGACACACATGAATCGGAATTTATTAAAATACTCTATGTGCTTCACTTATATCTTTTGAGCTAGATAATTTTGTTCTAGTGCTTCACTTATATTTTTAGAGCATGGTGGTGGTTTTATTTTGTAGAAATTATTGATCTCTCATGCTTCACTTATATTATTTTGAGAGTCTTTTATAACATCATGGTAATTTTCTTTGGCTATAAAACTAGTCCTAATATGATAGGCATTCAAGATGAGTATGATAAAAACTTTCATATAGAGTGCATTGAATACTATGATTCTTGATAGATGTTTTGAGATACAAAGGTGGTAATGTTAGAGTCATGCTACTTGGGCAATTGTGAAATTGAGAAATACTTGTGTTAAAGTTGGCAAGTCCCGTAGCATGCACGTATGGTAAATGTTATGTGACAAATTTGAAGCATGGGGTGTTCTTTGAGTGCTTTCCTTATGAGTGGCGGTCGGGGACGAGCGATGGTCTTTTCCTACCAATCTATCACTCTAGGGGCATGCGTAGTAGTACTTTGCTTCGAGGGCTAATAAACTTTTGCAATAAGTATATGAGTTCTTTATGACAAATGTGAGTCCATGGATCATACGCACTCTTACCTTTCCGCAAGTTGCTAGCCTCTACGGTACCGTGCATTGCCCTTTCTCACCTTGAGAGTTAATGAAAACTTCGCCGGTGCATCCAAACCCCGTGATACTGTTGGAAATATGCCCTAGAGGCAATAATAAATTAGTTATTATTATATTTCATTGTTCATGATAATCGTTTATTATCCATGCTAGAATTGTATTGATAGGAAACTCAGATACATGTGTGGATACATAGACAACACCATGTCCCTAGTAAGCCTCTAGTTGACTAGCTCGTTGATCAATAGATGGTTACGGTTTCTTGACCATGGACATTGGATGTCGTTGATAACAGGATCACATCATTGGGAGAATGATGTGATGGACAAGACCCAATCCTAAGCCAAGCACAAAGATCGTGTAGTTCGTATGCTAAAGCTTTTCTAATGTCAAGTATCATTTCCTTAGACCATGAGATTGTGCAACTCCCGGATACCGTAGGAGTGCTTTGGGTGTGCCAAACGTCACTACGTAACTGGGTGGCTATAAAGGTACACTACAGGTATCTCCGAAAGTGTCTGTTGGGTTGGCACAAATCGAGACTGGGATTTGTCACTCCGTGTAAACGGAGAGGTATCTCTGGGCCCACTCGGTAGGACATCATCATAATGTGCACAATGTGATCAAGGAGTTGATCACGGGATGATGTGTTATCGAACGAGTAAAGAGACTTGCCAGTAACGAGATTGAACAAGGTATCAGGATACCGACGATCGAATCTCGGGCAAGTATCGTACCGCTGGACAAAGGGAATTGAATACGGGATTGATTGAATCCTCGACATCGTGGTTCATCCGATGAGATCATCGTGGAGCATGTGGGAGCCAACATGGGTATCCAGAACCCGCTGTTGGTTATTGACTGGAGAGTTGTCTCGGCCATGTCTGCATGACTCCCGAACCCGTAGGGTCTACACACTTAAGGTTCGATGACGCTAGGGTTATAGGGAAAGTATGTACACGGTTACCGAATGTTGTTCGGAGTCCCGGATGAGATCCCGGACATCACGAGGAGTTCCGGAATGGTCCGGAGGTAAAGATTAATATATAGGAAGTATGGTTTTGGCCACCGGAAGTGTTCCGGGCATCACCGGTAGTGTACCGGGACCACCGGAGGGGTCTGGGGGTCCACCAGGTGGGGCCATCAGCCCCGGAGGCCTACTTGGGCCAATAGTGGGAAGGGACTAGCCCCTAGGTGGGCTGGGGTGCCTCCCACCAAGGCCCAAGGCCCTCCAAGAGGGGAGGGGGGCAAACCCTAGGGCAGATGGGCCCTAAGGCCCACCTCAGGTGCGCCTCCCCCTCTCCCCCTTGTGGCCGCCACCCTAGATGGGATCTAGGGCTGCTGCCACCCCTAGGGAGGAAATTCTAGGTGGGGGCGCAGCCCTCCCTCTCCCCCTATATATAGTGGAGGCAAAGGGGCAGCCCAACACATGAAGTTCCTCCCCTGTTGGCGCAGCCCTACCCCTCTCCCTCCTCGTCTCTCGTAGTGCTTGGCGAAGCCCTGCTGGAGTCCCGCGCTCCTCCACCACCACCACACCGTCGTGCTGCTACTAGATGGAGTCTCCCCCAACCTCTCCTTCTCCCCTTGCTGGATCAAGGCGTAGGAGACGTCACCGGGTTGTACCTGTGTTGAACGCGGAGGTGCCGTCCGTTCGACACTAGGATCATCGGTGATTTGGATCACGACGAGTACGACTCCATCAACCCCGTTCACTTGAACGCTTCCGCTTAGCGATCTACAAGGGTATGTAGATGCACTCTCCTTCCCTCGTTGCTAGATTACTCCATAGATTGATCTTGGTGATGCATAGAAAATTTTGAATTTCTGCTACGATCCCCAACAGTGGCATCATGAGCTAGGTCTATGCGTAGTTTCTAAGCACGAGTACACAAAGCAGTTGTGGGCGTCAATTTTGTCAATTTACTTGCCGTTACTAGTCTTATCTTGATTCAGCGGCACCGTGGGATGAAGCGGCCCGGACCGACCTTACACGTACTCTTACGTGAGACTGGTTCCACCGACTGACATGCACTAGTTGCATAAGGTGGCTAGCGGGTGTCTGTCTCTCCCACTTTAGTCGGATCGGATTCGATGAAAAGGGTCCTTATGAAGGGTAAATAGAAATTGGCATATCACATTGTGGTTTTGGCGTAGGTAAGAAATGTTCTTGCTAGGAACCTATAGCAGCCACGTAAAAACTTGCAACAACAATTAGAGGACGTCTAACTTGTTTTTGCAGCATATGCCTTGTGATGTGATATGGCCAAAAGGATGTGATGAATGATATATGTGATGTATGAGATTGATCATGTTCTTGTAATAGGAATCACGACTTGCATGTCGATGAGTATGACAACCGGCAGGAGCCATAGGAGTTGTCTTAATTTATTTATGACCTGCGTGTCAACATAAACGTCATGTAATTACTTTACTTTATTGCTAACCGTTAGCCATAGTAGTAGAAGTAATAGTTGGCGAGACAACTTCATGAAGACACGATGATGGAGATCATGGTGTCATGCCGGTGACGATGATGATCATGGAGCCCCGAAGATGGAGATCAAAAGGAGCAAAATGATATTGGCCATATCATGTCACTATTTGATTGCATGTGATGTTTATCATGTTTTACATCTTATTTGCTTAGAACGACGGTAGCTTAAATAAGATGACCCCTCACTAAAATTTCAAGAAAAAGTGTTCCCCCTAACTGTGCACCGTTGCGAGGGTTCGTCGTTTCGAAGCACCACGTGATGATCGGGTGTGATAGATTCTAACATTCGAATACAACGGGTGTTGACGAGCCTAGCATGTACAGACATGGCCTCGGGACACATGCGAAACACTTAGGTTGACTTGACGAGCCTAGCATGTACAGACATGGCCTCAGAACACGGAAGACCGAAAGGTCGAACATGAGTCGTATAGAAGATACGATCAACATGAGATGTTCACCGTTGATGACTAGTCCGTCTCACATGATGATCGGACACGGCCTAGTCGATTCGGATCATGTTTCACTTAGATGACTAGAGGGATGTCTATCTGAGTGGGAGTTCATTAAATAATTTGATTAGATGAACTCAATTATCATGAACATAGTCTAAATTGTCTTTGCAAATATGTTGTAGATAAATAGCTCACGTTGTAGCTCCCCGTTTCAATACGTTCCTAGAGAAAGACCAAGTTGAAAGATATTGTAAGCAATGATGCGGACTAGGTCCGTAGTCCAAGGAGTGTCCTCACTGCTACACAGAAGGCTTACGTCCTTGATGCACCGCTCGATGTGCAAACCCCTACAACATCGTCTGTGGATGTTGTGAACACCTGACAGACACATCCTGATGACTACTTGATAGTTTAGTGCACCATACTTTACGGCTTAGAATCGGGATTCCAATGACGTTTTGAACGCCATAGAACATATGAGATGTTCCAAGAGCTGAAATTGGGATTTCAGGCTCATGCCCGTGTTGAGAGGTGTGAGACCTCTGACAAGTTCTTTTGCCAACAAGATGGAGGAGAATAGCTCAGCTAGTGAGCATGTGCTCAGAATGTCTGGGTGCTACAATCACTTAAATCAAGTGGGAGTTAAACTTCCAGATAAGATAGTGATTGATAGAGTTCTCTAGACACTATCACTAAGCTACTAGATCTTCGTGATGAACTATGACATGCAAGGGATGGAGTTGATCCCGGAGCTGTTCGCGGTGCTTAAGACCGCAAAAAGGTAGAAATCAAGAAGGAGCATCAAGTGTTGATGGTTTAACAAGACCACTGGTTTCAAGAAGGGCAAGGGCTAGAAGGGAAACTTCATGGATGGCAAACCAGTTGCCGCTCCAGTGAAGGAACCCAAGGTTGAACCCAAACCTGAGACTAAGTGCTTCTATTGTAAAGGGAACGGTCACTGGTAGCGGAATTACCCCAAATGCATGGTAGATAAGAAGGCTGGCAACTTCAAAGTATATATGTGTTATTAATGTGTACCTCACTAGTACTCCTGGTAGCACCTGGGTATTGGATACCGGTTCAGTTACTATTATTGGTGACTTGAAGCAAAAGCTACGGACTGAACGGAGACTGGCTAAGGGCGAGGTGACGATGTGTGCTGGAAGTGTTTCCAAAGTTGATGAGATCACCATCGCACGCTCCATCTGCCTTCGGGATTAGTATTGAACCTAGATAAATGTTATCAGGTGTCTACGTTGAGCATGAATATGATTAGATCATGTTCATTGCAATACGATCATTCATTTAAGTTAGAGAATAATGGTTATTCTGTTTACATGAATGATACCTTTCATGGTCATGCACCCTATGTGAATGGTTCATTGAATCTCGGTCGTGGTAATACACATGTTCACGCCAAAAGATGTAGAGTTAATAATGATAGTACCACTTTCTTGTGGCACTGCCGCTTAGGTCATATTGGCGTAAGATACATGAAGAAACTCCATGTCGATGGATGTTTGGAGTCACTTGATTTTGAATCACTTGACACATGCGAGCCATGCCTCATGGGCAGGATGACTAAGACCCTATTTTCAGGTACATTGAAATGGGCAAGTGACTTGTTGGAAATCATACATGCTGATGCGTGTGATCCAATGAGAATTGAAGCGTGCGGTGGATATCGTTGTTTTCTCATCTTTACTGACGATTTGAGTAGATATAGGTATATTTACTTAATGAAGCACAAGTCTGAAATGTTTGAAAAGTTCAAGCGATTTCAGAGTGAAGTTAAGAATCATCATAACAAGAAGATCAAATTCCTATGATATGATCAATGAGAATTTTTGAGTTATGTGTTTGGCAAACACTTAAGACATTGTGGAATTGTTTCACAGTTGAAGCCACCTGGAACACCACAGGGTAATGGTGTGCCCGAACGTTGTAATCGAACCCTATGAGATATGGTGCGTTCTATGATGTCTCTTGCCGATCTACCGTTTTCATTTTGAGGTTATGCGTTAGAGACAACTGCATTCACTTTAGATAGGACACCATGTAAGTCCGTTGAGATGACATCGTGTGAACATTGGTTTGGCAAGAAACCAAAGTCATCGTTTCTTAATGTTTGGGGCTGCGATGCTTAAGGCTTCAGCCGGAGAAGTTCGAACCCAAAGCGGACAAACACATCTTCATAGGATACCCAAAGGTGACAGTAGGGTATACCTTCTATCTCAGATCCGAGGGCAAATTGTTTGTCACTAAGAACGGGTCCTTTCTCGACAAGGAGTTTCTCTCGAAAGAATTGAGTGGGAGGAAGATAGAACTTGATGAGGTTGTCGAACCTTTACTTCAACCAGAGAGTGATGCAACACAGAAAGATGTTTTCTTTGGTGCCTACGTCTGTTGAATAAGAAGTTAATGATAGTGATCATGAAGCTTCGGATCAAGTTGCTATCGAACCTCGTAGGTCGACAAGGATATGTACTAATCCTGAGTGGTACGGTAATCCTGTCTTAGATATCATGGTGTTAGACAACAATGAACCTACGAGCTATGGAGAAGCAATGGTGGGACCGTATTCCGACAAATGGTTAGAAGCCATGAAATCCAAGATAGGATCCATATATCAGAACAAAGTATGGACTTTGGTGGACTTGCCCGATGATCGGCAAGCCATTGAGATAAATGGATCTTTAAGAAGAAGACGGACGTGGGCGGTAATGTTACCGTCTATGAAGCTCGACTTGTGGGAAAGAGTCTTTTCACAAGTTCAAGGAGTTGACTACGATGAGAATTTCTCACCCGTAGCGATGCTTAAATCCGTCGGAATCATGTTAGCATTAGCTGTATTTTTCGATTATGAAATCTTACATATGGATGTCAAAACAAGTTTTCTTACCAGTTTTCGTAAGAAAAGTTGTATGTGATACAATAAAAGGTTTTGTCGATCCTAAGGATGCTAAAAGGTATGCTGGCTCCAGCAATCCTTCTATGGACTAGAGCAAGCATCTCGGAATTGGAATATATGTTTTGATGGAGTGATCAAAGCTTTTAGGTTTATACAATGCTTGCTAGAAACTTGTATTTACAAGAAAGTGAGTTGGAGCACTGCAACATTTCTGATAAGTATATGTGGATGACATATTGTTGATCTGAAATAATGTAGAATTTCTGGAAAGCATAAACGGTTGTTTGAAGAGTGATTTTCAAAGGAAGACCTGGATAAAGCTGCTTACATATTGGGCATCAAGATCTATAGAAATAGATCAAGACGTCTGATGATACTTTCAAAGAACGCACACCTTGACATGTTTTTGAAGGAGTTCAAAATAGATCAGTCAAAGAAGGGGTTCTTACCTGAGTTGTAAGGTGTGAGGTTGAGTAAGACTCAAAGCTTGACCACGGCAGAAGAAAGAGGAAGGACGAAGGTCGTCCCCTATGCTCTTGTCATAGGCTCTATACGGTATGCCATGCTGAGTACCGCACCTGATGCGTGCCTTGCCACATGTCTGGCAAGAGTGTACAAAGGTGATCTAGGACTGGATCACCAGATAGAGGTCGAAATTATCCTTAGAGGAATAAGGAAATGTTTCTCTGTTATGGAGGTGATAAAGAGTTCGATGTAAAGAGTTACGTCGATGCAAGCTTAACACCTATCCAGATAGCTCTGAGTAGAGATACCGGATACGTATAATGGAGCAACAATTTGGAATAGCTCCAAGTGGAACGTGGTAGCAGCATCTACGATATGACATAAAGTTTTGCGAAATACATAGGGATCTGAATATGGCAAGACCCGTTGACTACAACCTCTCTCACAAGCATAACATGATCAAACCCAGAACTCAGTGAGTATTAATCACATAGTGATGTGAACTAGATTAGTGACTCTAGTAAACTCTTTGGATGTTGGTCACATGGCGATGTGACCTGTGAGTGTTAATCACATGGCGATGTGAACTAGATTATTGACTCTAGTGCAAGTGGGAGACTGTTGGAAATATGCCCTAGAGGCAATAATAAATTAGTTATTATTATATTTCATTGTTCATGATAATCGTTTATTATCCATGCTAGAATTGTATTGATAGGAAACTCAGATACATGTGTGGATACATAGACAACACCATGTCCCTAGTAAGCCTCTAGTTGACTAGCTCGTTGATCAATAGATGGTTACGGTTTCCTGACCATGGACATTGGATGTCGTTGATAACAGGATCACATCATTGGGAGAATGATGTGATGGACAAGACCCAATCCTAAGCCAAGCACAAAGATCGTGTAGTTCGTATGCTAAAGCTTTTCTAATGTCAAGTATCATTTCCTTAGACCATGAGATTGTGCAACTCCCGGATACCGTAGGAGTGCTTTGGGTGTGCCAAATGTCACAACGTAACTGGGTGTCTATAAAGGTACACTACAGGTATCTCCGAAAGTGTCTGTTGGGTTGGCACGAATCGAGACTGGGATTTGTCACTCCGTGTAAATGGAGAGGTATCTCTGGGCCCACTCGGTAGGACATCATCATAATGTGCACAATGTGATCAAGGAGTTGATCACGGGATGATGTGTTACGGAACGAGTAAAGAGACTTGCCGGTAACGAGATTGAACAAGGTATCAGGATACCGACGATCGAATCTCGGGCAAGTATCATACCGCTGGACAAAGGGAATTGAATACGAGATTGATTGAATCCTCGACATCGTGGTTCATCCGATGAGATCATCGTGGAGCATGTGGGAGCCAACATGGGTATCCAGATCTCGCTGTTGGTTATTGACTGGAGAGTTGTCTCGGCCATGTCTGCATGACTCCCGAACCCGTAGGGTCTACACACTTAAGGTTCGATGACGCTAGGGTTATAGGGAAAGTATGTACGTGGTTACCGAATGTTCTTCGGAGTCCCGAATGAGATCCCGGACGTCACGAGGAGTTCCAGAATGGTCCGGAGGTAAAGATTAATATATAGAAAGTATGGTTTTGGCCACCGGAAGTGTTCTGGGCATCACCGGTAGTGTACCGGGACCACCGGAGGGGTCCGGGGGTCCACCAGATGGGGCCACCAGCCCCGGAGGCCTACATGGGCCAATAGTGGGAAGGGTCCAGCCCCTAGGTGGGCTGGGGCGCCTCCCACCAAGGCCCAAGGCGCCTCCAAGAGGGGAGGGGGGCAAACCCTAGGGCAGATGGGCCCTAAGGCCCACCTCAGGCGCGCCTCCCCCTCTCCCCCTTGTGGCCGCCACCCTAGATGGGATCTAGGGTTGCTGCCACCCCTAGGGAGGAAATTCTAGGTGGGGGCGCAGCCCTCCCTCTCCCCCTATATATAGTGGAGGCAAAGGGGCAGCCCAACACATGAAGTTCCTCCCCTGTTGGCGCAACCCTACCCCTCTCCCTCCTCGTCTCTCGTAGTGCTTGGCGAAGCCCTGCTGGAGTCCCGCGCTCCTCCACCACCACCACACCGTCGTGCTGCTGCTGGATGGAGTCTCCCCCAACCTCTCCTTCTCCCCTTGCTGGATCAAGGCGTAGGAGACGTCACCGGGCTGTACGTGTGTTGAACGTGGAGGTGTCGTCCGTTCGACACTAGGATCATCGGTGATTTGGATCACGACGAGTACGACTCCATCAACCCCGTTCACTTGAACGCTTCCGCTTAGCGATCTACAAGGGTATGTAGATGCACTCTCCTTCCCTCGTTGCTAGATTACTCAATAGATTGATCTTGGTGATGCATAGAAAATTTTGAATTTCTGCTACGATCCCCAACAGATACGATACGCTCTATCACACATAAGCCTCCTTATATCTTCCTCAAAACAGCCACCATACCTACCTATTATGGCATTTCCATAGCCATTCCGAGATTTATTGCCATGCAATTTTTCACCATTCCGTTTATTATGACACACTCCATCATTGTCATATTGCTTTGCATGATCATGTAGTTGACATCGTATTTGTGGCAAAGCCACTTTCATAATTCTTTCATGCATGTCGCTCTTGATTCATCGCATATCCCGGTACACCACCGGAGGCATTCACATAGAGTCATATTTTTGTTCTAGTATCGAGTTGTAACATTGAGTTATGAGTAAATAAAAGTGTGATGATCATCATTACTAGAGCATTGTCCCATGTGAGGAAATAAAAAAGAGAGGCCAAAGAAGCCCAAATAAAAAATGAGAGAAAAAGAGAGAAGGGGCAATGTTACTATGCTTTTTCCACACTTGTGCTTCAAAATAGCACCATGGTATTCATAATAGAGAGTTTCTTATTTTGTCACTTTCATATACTAGTGGGAATTTTTCATTATAGAACTTGGCTTGTATATTCCAATGAAGGGCTTCCTCAAAATGCCCTAGGTCTTCGTGAGCAAGCTAGTTGGATGCACACCCACTTAGTTTCTTTTGATGAGCTTTCATACACTTATGGCTCTAGTGCATCCGTTGCATGGCAATCCCTACTTCTCGCATTGACATCAATTGATGGGCACCTCCATAGCCCGTTGATTAGCCGCGTCAATGTGAGACTTTATCCTATTTTGTCTTCCCACATAACCTCCATCATCATATACTATTCCACCTATAGTGCTATATCCATGGCTTGTGCTCATGTATTGCGTAAGGGTTGAAAAGGCTGAAGCGCGTTAAAAAGTATGAACCAATTGCTTGGCTTGTCATCGGGGTTATGCATGAGGGGAGCATTTTGTGTGACGAAAATGAAGCATGGCCAAACTATATGATTTTGTAGGGATAAGCTTTTTTTGGCTATGTTATTTTGATAAGACATAATTGCTTGGTTAGCATGCTTGAAGTATTACTATTTTTATGTCAACATTAAACTTTTATCTTGAATCTTTTGGATCTGAACATTCATGCCACAATAAAGAGAATTATATTGAAAATTATTTTAGGGAGCATTCCACATCAAAAATTATGTTTTTATCATTTACCTACTCGAGGACAAGCAGGAATTACGCTTGGGGATGCTTGATACGTCTCCAACGTATCTATATTTTTTGATTGTTCCATGCTATTATATTATCTGTTTTGGATGTTTAATGGGCTTTAATATACCTTTTTATATTATTTTGGGGACTAACCTATTAACCGAAAGCCCAGTGCAAATTGTTTTTTTTCTATTTCAGTGTTTCGCAGAAAAGGAATATCAAACAGAATCCAAACGGAACAAAACCTTCACGAGGATCTTTTTTGGAACAAACATGATCCAGGAGACTTGGAGTGGACGTCAAGGAAGCAGCAAGGCGGGCATGAGGTAGGAGGGCGCGCCCAGGGGGCCAAGCGCGCCCTCCACCCTCATGGGCCCCTCGCAGCTCCACGGACCTACTTATTTCGCCTATATATACTCGTATACCCTGAAACGGGGAGAGCAACAAAACACCTTTTCCACCGCCGCAACCTTATGTACCCATGAGATCCCATCTGGGGACCTTTTCTGGCGATCTGCCGGAAGGGGATTCGATCACGGAGGGCTTCTACATCAACACCATAGCCTCTCCGATGATATGTGAGTAGTTTACCACAGACCTTCGGGTCCATAGCTATTAGCTAGATGGCTTCTTCTCTCTCTTTGGATCTCAATACAAAGTTCTCCTCGATCTTCTTGGAGATCTATTCGATGTAACTCTTTTTGCGGTGTGTTTGCCGAGATCCGATGAATTGTGGGTTTATGAACTTGATTATCTATGAATATTATTTGATTCTTCTCTGAATTCTTATATGCATGATTTGATATCTTTGCAAGTCTCTTCGAATTATCAGTTTAGTTTGGCCTACTAGATTGATCTTTCTTGCAATGGGAGAAGTGCTTAGCTTTGGGTTCAATCTTGCGGTGCTCGATCCCAGTGACAGAAAGGGAAACGTCATGTGTTGTATTGTTGCCATCAAAGATAAAAAGATGGGGTTTATATCATATTGCTTGAGTTTATTCCTCCACATCATGTCATCTTGCCTAATGCGTTACTCCATTCTTATGAACTTAATACTCTAGATGCATGCTGGATAGCGGTCGATGTGTGGAGTAATAGTAGTAGATGCAGAATCGTTTCGGTCTACTTGACACGGACGTGATGACTATATTCATGATCATTGCCTTAGATATCATCATAACTATGCTCTTTTCTATCAATTGCTCGGCGGTAATTTGTTCACCCACCGTAATACATGCTATCTTGAGGGAAGCCACTAGTGAAACCTATGGCCCCCGGGTCTACTTTACATCATATAAGTTTCTAATCTACAGTTATAGTTTACTATTTATTTTGCAATCTTTATTTTCCAATCTATATTACAAAAATACCAAAAATATGTATCTTATTATCTCTATAAGATCTCACTGTCATAAGTGACTGTGAAGGGATTTACAACCCCTTTATCGCGTTGGTTGCGAGGTTCTTGTTTGTTTGTGCAGGTACTAAGTGACTTGTGTGTAGTCTCCTACTGGATTGATACATTGGTTCTCAAAAACCGAGGGAAATACTTATGCTACTTTGTTGCATCACCTTTTCCTCTTCAAGGGAAAACCAACGCATGCTCAAGAGGTAGCAAACGACAACTTGGGTTTCTTGCCAAACCATAGTTCATACGGTGTCGTCTCAACGGATTTAGATGGTGCCCTTTTTAACGTGAATGTAGTTGTCTCTAATGCATAACCCCAAAACGATAGTGGTAAATCGGTAAGAGACATCATAGATCGTACCATATCTAATAAAGCATGGTTACGATGTTCGGACACACCATTATGTTGTGGTGTTCCAGGTGGCGTGAGTTGCGAGACTATTCGACATTATTTCAACTGAAGGCCAAACCCATAATTGAAATATTTCGTCTCCGCGATCAGATCGTTGAAACTTTATTTTCTTGTTACGATGATTCTCCACTTCACTCTGAAATTCTTTGAACTTTTCAAATGTTTCAGACTTGTGTTTCATTAAGTAGATATACTCATATCTTCTCAAATCATCTGTGAAGGTCAAAAAATAATGATACCCGCTCTGAGCCTCAACACTCATCGAACCACATACATCGGTATGTATTATTTCCAATAATTCAGTGGCTCGCTCCATTGTTCTGGGGAACGGAGTCTTAGTCATCTTTCCCATGAGGCATGGTTCGCAAGCATCAAATGATTCATAATCAAGTGATTCCAAAAGTCCATCCGCATGGAGTTTCTTCATGCGCTTTACACCAATATGACCTAAACGGCAGTGCCACAAGTATGTTACTCTATCATTATCAACTTGCATCTTTTGGCAGCAATATTATGAATATGTGTATCATTACGATCGAGATTCAATAAACCATTTATATTGAGTGTATGACCATAGAAGGTTTTATTCATGTAAATAGAACAACAATTATTCTTTGACTTAAATGAATAACCGTATTGCAATAAACATGATCCAATCATATTTATGCTCAACGCAAACACCAAATAACATTTATTTTAGGTTCAACACTAATCCCGAAGGTAAAGGGAGTGTGCGATGGTGATCTTATCAACCTTGGAATCACTTTCAACTCACATCATCACCTCGCCCTTGACTAGTCTCTGTTTATTTTGCAACTCCCTTTTCGAGTTACTACTCTTAGCAACTGAACTAGTATAAAATACTGAGGGGTTGCTATAAACACTAGTAAAGTACACATCAATAACATGTATATCAAATATACTTTTGTTCACTTTGCCATCCTTCTTATCCGCCAAGTATCTAGGGAAGTTCCAGTTCCAGTGACCATTTTCTTTGCAGTAGAAGCACTCAGTTCTAGGCTTGGGTCTAGCTTTGGGCTTCTTCGTGGGAGTGGCAACTTGCTTGCCATTCTTCTTGAAGTTCTCTTTCTTTCCCTTGCCCTTTTACTTGAAACTAGTGGTCTTGTCAACCATCAACACTTGATGTTTTTCTTGATCTCTACCTTCGCTGATTTCAGCATTGCGAAGAGCTCGAGAATCATTTTTGTCACCCCTTACATATTATAGTTCATCACGAAGTTCCAGTAACTTGGCGACAGTGACTAGAGAACTCTGTCAATCACTATCTTATCTGGAATATTAACTCCCACATGATTCAAGTGATTGTAGTACTCGGACATTCTAAGCACATGCTCACTGGTTGAGCTATTCTCCTCCATCTTGTAGGCAAAGTACTTGTCAGAGGTCTCATACCTCTCGACTCGGGCATGAGTCTGAAATACAAATTTGAGCTCTTGGAACATCTTATATGTTCCGTGGCATTCAAAAGGTTTTTGAAGTCCCGGTTCTAAGCCGTAAAGTATGGCGCACTAAACTATCAAGTAGTCATCATACCGAGCTTGTCAAACGTTCATACGTTTGCATATGTTCCTGCAAAAGGTCCACCTAGAGGTGCATCAAGGACATAATTCTTCTGTACGGCAATGAGGATAATCCTCATATCACGGAGCTAGTCCGCAACATTGCTACTAACATATTTCAACATAGTTTTCTCTAGGAACATATCATAAATAAAACGGGGAAGCTATATGCGAGCAATTGATCTACAACATAGATATGCAAATACTATCAGGACTAAGTTCATGATAAATTAAAGTTTAATTAATCATATTACTTAAGAACTCTCACTTAGATAGACATCCCTCTAATCATCTAAGTGATCACGTGGTCCGTATCAACTAAACCATGTCCGATCATCATGTGAGATAGAGTAGCTTTCAATGGTGAACATCACTATATTGATCATATCTACTATATGATTCATGCTCGACCTTTCGGTCTCACTGTTCCGAGGCCATATCTGCATATGCTAGGCTCGTCAAGTTTAACCCGAGTATTCTATGTGTGCAAAACTGGCTTGCACCCGTTGTATGTGAACGTAGAGCTTATCACGCCCGATCATCACATGGTGTCTCGGCACGACGAACTGTCGCAACGGTGCATATCCGGGGAGAACACTTATACCTTGAAATTTAGTGAGACATCATCTTATAATGCTACCGCCGTACTAAGCAAAATAAGAAGCATAAAAGATAAACATCACATGTAATCAAAATATGTGACATGATATGGTCATCATCATTTTGTGCCTTTGATCTCCATCTCCAAAGTACCGTCATGATCTCCATCGTCACCGGTATGACACCTAGATCTCCATCATCTTGATCTTTATCAATGTGTCATCACATGGTCGTCTCGCCAACTATTGGTTTTGCAACTATTGCTATCGCATAGCGATAAAGTAAAGCAATTACATGGCGCTTGCATCTTATGCAATAATGACACAACCATAAGGCTCCTGCCAGTTGCCGATAACTTCAACAAAATATGATCATCTCATACAACAATTTATATCTCATCACGTCTTGACCATATCACATCACAACATGCCCTGCAAAAACAAGTTAGACGTCCTCTACTTTGTTGTTGCAAGTTTTTACATGGCTGCTACGGGCTTAGCAAGAACCGTTCTTACCTACGCATCAAAAACCACAACGCGGTATAGTGATTGCTTTTTGATCTTCGGAAAGAACCCTGTTCATTGAATCCGATTCAACTAAAGTTGGATAAACTGACACCCACTAGCCACCTGTGTACGAAGCACGTCGGTAGAACCAGTCTCGCGTAAGCGTACGCGTAATGTCGGTCTGAGCCGCTTCATCCAACAATACCGCTGAATCAAGAATCAACTAGTGACGGCAAGCAATATGTATATACCCACGCCCACAACTCCTTTGTGTTCTACTCGTGCATATAACATCTACGCAAGACCTGGCTCGGATGCCACTGTTAGGGAACGCAGTAATTTCAAAAAAATCCTACACACACGCAAGATCTATCTAGGTGATTCATAGCAACGAGAGTGAAGAGTGTTGTCCACGTACCCTCGTAGAATGTAAGCGGAAGCGTTATGAAACGTGGTTGATGTAGTCGAACATCTTTGCTATCCAACCGATCAAGTACCGAACGCACGACACCTTTGCGATCTGCACACGTTCAACTCGGTGACGTCCCTCGTACTCTTGATCCAGTTGAGGCCAAGGGAGAGTTTCGTCAGCACAACGGTGTAATGACGGTGATGATGAAGTTACCGACGCAGGGCTTCGCCTAAGCACTACAATGATATGACTGAGGTGGAAATCTGTGGAGGGGGCACCGCACACGGCTAAACAATCAACTTGTGTGTCTATGGGGTGCCCCCTGGCCACGTATATAAAGGAGGGGAGGGAAGAGGTGGCCGGCCCTAAGGGGGTGCACCAGGTGTGGGGAATCCTACTAGGACTCCCCAGTCCAAGTAGGATTCCCCTCCTCTTTCCTATTCGGAGTAGGAGAGAAGGAAAGAGAGGGAGAGGGAGAAGGAAAGCGGGGTCGCGCCCCCACCCCTTGTCCAATTAGGTTTGGGTAGGGGGGAGGCACGCGCCACCTCTTGGCCCTTGTCCCCTCTCTCCACTAAAGCCCAATAAGGTCCATTACTTCTCCCGGTGAATTCCCGTAACTCCCCGGTACTCCGAAAAATACCCGAATCACTCAGAACCTTTCTGATGTCCGAATATAGCCTTCCAATATATCGATCTTTACGTCTCGACCATTTTGAGACTCCTCGTCATGTCCATGATCTCATCCGGGACTCTGAACAACCTTCGGTACATCAAATCATATAACTCATAATACCAATCGTCATCGAACGTTAGGCGTGCGGACCCTACGGGTTCGAGAACTATGTAGACATGACTGAGACACATCTCCGGTCAATAACCAATAGCGGAACCTGGATGCTCATATTGGCTCCTACATATTCTACGAAGATCTTTATCAGTCAAACCGCATAACAACATGCGTTGTTCCCTTTGTCATCGGTATGTTACTTGCCCGAGATTCGATCGTCGGTATCTCAATACCTAGCTCAATCTCATTACCGGCAAGTCTCTTTACTCGTTCCGTAATGCATCATTCCGTAACTAACTCATTAGTCACATTGCTTGCAAGGCTTATAGTGATGTGCATTACCGAGAGGGTCCAGAGATACCTCTCCAACAATCGGAGTGACAAATCCTAATTTCGATCTATGCCAACTCAACAAACACCATCGGAGACACCTGTAGAGCATCTTTATAATCACCCAGTTACGTTATGACATTTGATAGCACACTAAGTGTTCCTCCGGTATTCGGGAGTTGCATAATCTCATAGTCATAGGAACATGTATAAGTTATGAACAAAACAATAGCAACAAACTAAACAATCATAGTGCTAATCTAACGGATGGGTCTTGTCCATCACGTCATTCTCTAATGATGTGATCCCGTTCATCAAATGACAACACATGTCCATGGCTAGGAAACTTAACAATCTTTGATTAACGAGCTAGTCAAGTAGATGCATACTAGGGACACTTTGTTTGTCTATGTATTCATACATGTACTAAGTTTCTGGTTAATACAATTCTAGCATGAATAATAAACATTTATCATGATATAAGGAAATATAAATAACAACTTTACTATTGCCTCTAGGGCATATTTCCTTCACTTCGCCCCTTAGTTAGTTTTTTTAAATAACTTATGTAAAACGTCGAACATGTTGGATATATGTCAAGTTTGCCGAACTTTAGCCGAATGTTTTATCCAATTTGCTGAATTTTGCCGAATTCCGTTTAAAAAAATAAACCCGTGTCTGGGGCGTCCCTAGGACGAGTGGCTGGGAACCGGCTCGCCCCATGCCGATTTTAGCGTCGCTCACCCCCAGGCGGCGATCTTACGCGCCCCCTGGGGGGCCAACGGTTGGAGATGCTCTAAGCTCGGGTGGGTTGGGAGATCTGTAGAGGAGAGAGGAAGTTAAGAGAGGAGGAGAGAGAGGCGAAGAAGGAGGGAAGGAAGGAGAAGGATGCGATGGTGGGTTGCTCCGGCGAGCTCGCCGGCAAACGCAACGAGCGGTGAAGGTTGACGGCGCTCGGGACAGGAGCTCGAGGTGGATGGGCTTGCGGTTGGCGGCAACGGCGACAAAGTAGGTCCCCAGCGGCGGTGGCGGCCTCCCAGTCTTAGATCCACAAGCATAGATGTTTTTTCTGCAACAAAGGTCCTTTGTTGCAATGGTGACAGACACAGCCACAAGTCGAGGATGCTTTTGCAACAAGGCTCTTGTTGCAACTACAATAAGGCTCTTGTTGCAATCGCGAGTCTAAGATGGTTTTGCAACAAGGGTTGTGTTACAATTTTAAGAGCATCTACAGCCGGGGCGCCCTAAACCCGCCTCAAAAGCCCAGACGGATGACCCGGTTACTGAGCAATCACAAAAGTGCGACCCAGACGGGCGCCTCAAACGCTCGGACTGATCGGCACCCCTCATATCTAGTCCAAATATATGGCGGATATGGGGGTGTCCGGGCGCATCCGCCACGTCGGACCCGACAGCCCAACCCCTCCTCAAAATGCACCAAATCCAACCCCTCGACCTACCAGATCCATTTGCTCTCCCATTATGTCCGTCTCGCAGCTCATCCACCACGCGCGCTCCGCAGCCGTTCCTAGCCTCTGTTTTGCCAACACCGTCACATCACTCCTCTCTCCCGTCCTCGTCTCCGGGGACGTCGTCGTTGACCCAGACGCCACTGCGGTACGTCCAGCAACTCTCTGGCTCCACCTTGCGCTCAATGTGTTTGGCACATTGTCCGACCTGATTTTTTGAGATTTTATTAGGAAAATCGATGAATTATGATGCTTCGTCGGACAAGGAGTATGGAACGACGTAGCTTGATCAAATGATTCTAGATTTAGATGAAGAAGTGGACATGATCATGCTCATGAGCATGAAGAGAAAATGGACCGGCAGGTGAAACATATTCTCAACTTTAAGGACTCAATCAAAAAGGGAGAAGAGTGATCAATCGGGATAGCGTGTCTGGAGCACGGCTTCTGCAGAAGGACTGCTTTGCTCCAAACCCAACTTTCCTGGATGATCCATGGTTTCATCGCCGTTTTCACATGTGAAAACCATTGTTTTTGCGTATCGTGAAGGCAGTGAAGGCACACGATAACTACTTCAAGCTCACAAGAGCATATGTGGACCCAATGAAAATGAAAGAGCTAATGTTTGAGTTGTGCACTTAAAATAAATTTTATGTCAGACCTATGTACTTCCGGTACCAACATTTGTTATTTAAGTGCGACATTGATGTGTATGATGGACGTGCATGGATTTCTATGGATTTGAGAGTTCGGATTTAAGATATGTGAATACTGAGCACAAAATATGAGGAGCTGGCAGGCGCTGTCCGCAGATTGGCCAAGTGCCCGGGACCGGATTTGCCAAGTGTACATGCTCTAACAAGGCTTTCATTGCAAAGAGAGAAACAAAGAATAGGAGGAAGCGTCTGGTGAGCATCACAACCAAATACTACCTCCGTCTCATAATATAAGAGCAGTTTGATACTACTTCTCAAGTTCTTCATTTTTCATATCCTCGGGTTTAGGTTGACAATTCTGAGACGGGCTCCGAAAATACATGGATATTTTTTCCTCCTTGGTGCTCGCTTTGACGTAGGTGACGGGGCGGACCCAAAGTTTTGGTTAGCTAGGTTGTTCTCTCACGGTCGAGCCTGTTCGTGATTGCCTCCAATCCCAACATTCTCGTCCGAGATGTCTTGAGCAACAGCTAGATCAACATAACGTTCGTTCGTAACCTCAACGCCATAGAGCAGGCAGCTTGGGATACGCTATTCATTGCTTTGCGCTCATGCGCTTTTGACAGACTAGGTCGAGCACATGTGCATCAATGACTGAATAAAGGTTGTCGAAAATTTCAAAAAAGTAAACGTTGTCGCTGTTTTGAATACCCAGACCCATGAGCAGAGCACATCAAAGCCCATACGATGTACCTCCCGACGGCCCGACCTGCCAACAGCATGCCTAAACGACACTGTAACCCATTCGATGCGCTGCAAACAGTGTAACAATGATGGAACACACGTACAACTGTAGCAACCTTAGTTTATAAGAGCATCTGCTATCCTCTAAAACGGACATTGTATATCCGTCCATGGGCACGAATACGAAAGCCAACCATTCAACTCTATCTATCAAATGCCGGACACATTTTAAACGAAATTTGAACGAACCGAACAAATTTCATGCTAACCAAATGATTTTTATTTAAATCGGATCAAATTCATTATATTTTCGACATATTTCAACATGACATTTCAATATAGCAAAACCTAGTTTAGGCCGTGGAGGCGTCTGTAATCCATGTTCTATTCTTCCCCATGTCCGGCGAGCTCAACGGCCATGAGCTCCTGGAAGTGAAGCTGCGGGTTGCCGACGGTGGGACACCTCCTCTATCATTGGCCCACATGGGACACGGGCATCTGTGTCCCATGTCCTACTCATCCTCATCAGAGTCTACTATGTTGATGTCGCCGGTTAAGGCGAGGTCCATGATCGACGTGGACATGTCGGCCTCGTGTGGTCGTTGCGGCTCGGCACGAACCGTGCGGGCCGCGTGAACGATGCGGAGCTGCCGGTGCAGGCAGCCACATTCCCGTCCACAATCGCCTACCCCGCCTCCGCCACGACCGCATTGTAGCCAGCGCGGCCTCGTAGTGCGCCCGCTGCCGATCGACGAAGTTTGGGTCCTCTGCGATCATGGACGCCACTACCTACTCGCTCACGAACTCGTCATAGATTGGCCCCTCCGTCAGCCGGTGATGTACGAGGAGGTCGAGGTTGTACCATTCGTGCCATGATAAAATGGTTTAATTGTTTTAGAAGATAGGTTTCTGTTTACTACTCTTTTTTATAGATAAAAGGCATCGACCAAGCCAGAGATG
Organism: Triticum aestivum; assembly: GCF_018294505.1. NCBI lineage: Eukaryota > Viridiplantae > Streptophyta > Magnoliopsida > Poales > Poaceae > Triticum > Triticum aestivum. The sequence goes on along the minus strand of NC_057806.1, from coordinate 326,571,998 downwards.
GGGCTTGAGCCTAACCCGACTTTTAATTAACAAAGCCATCAACCGGCCAGGATTACAAGCATGCCCACGGGCAAAGAGAAAGAAGTACAATGCGATAAGACACAAAGACATTGGACATCATCAAACTAAGCCTCAAACGCTACGAACAACGAAGATACTCAGTGGATACAGGAGCCGAAGATGTCGAGGTCCTCCTCTGTGAATGCTACATCAGGAACATGAACACGCCAGCTCGAAGGAGAGAGCGCCCGACACCAATGGGTCATGTCATCGCCAAGCACCTACAGTCCCCGGCACGACACATCTACCACACCATCCTCGAAGAAGGTCACTACCTTCTCGCCTAGATCAAAGGCGCCGCACCGTCACAGGATGGGATGGATGTCGCCGAAAAATGGTCACATAGAGAGGGCTAGCACATCCCCGCCGAGCCATCGGAGACTCTACTTGAGCAGAACATCGCCGCAGCACACATCCAGCCACCAAAGGAGGGGAAGCTTCACACTAGGACGAAGAGGGCCTCGGCACCGCCGCCACCTACCACCCAAAAGCGCCCACTGCCCACAAGGATCCCAAAGTGGCGTCTTCAAGAAGAGAACGGCGCCACCGCCCAACAGAGTTAGGGCTTTCTTCCCAAAGACCGATGGGAGGGGGAGTGGGGGAAGCCAGACCAAACCTACGCCTCCAGGGAGGGAAACAGCACCCTCGGGCGTCGCTGTTGTGGCCGGCCATGGTCGGCCAGGGATTTCTCCCAACCATAGCTCCCCACCACCACCAGCACCCCCTGCCCGAGAACCGGTAACCCAGGGAAGCATGGCCAGGCCAGGAGGGAACGCACGCCAAGCAAGGGAGAGAGGGGAGGCGCCAGATCTAGAGCCGCCGGCAGCCAAAGCAGCCACGACGCGCCGCCCACATCCACCGAGCTCCAGCCCCCCGCGCGGCCACGGGCATCGGGACCAATGCCCGCACCGCCGCTCGCCGCAGAGCCGGGGGTACTCTTAAATTTGAGGATGCAATTTTAAGAGGTCCCAAGAGCATATGCTCCCGGATGAACAGTAAATTAAAAAAATGAAAACAAAAAAAAATTCTGAAACTTTTTGTAGATGTTTATGTTAGTGTCGCAAGCATGCTTGAAAACTTTCATGTGAAATAGAGCAGCAGTGTTTCGTTGGTGAAAAAAAATTAGGATGACATTTGGTCTTCAATTGTTTATTTATTTTTGCACAGGCCAAAATGCTTAACCTTTTTGTCTCAAAATTTACAGGTAGTATTTGGATGTGACTAAGATTACATAAAATTTGTGTCTTGATTTTTTTCACATTCGAAAAGTTATTTTTGGGCCCGGGAGCGAAATTGAATTTCCGGTTTCAGATACCCAATATCCGAGTGTATTGGTGCCATCCAAAGATGACAATCAGAGATGGTCTAAGGTCTCTGAAGTGTGATGCAGATATGCTGGCTTTGAGTAATGCATCAAGTATTGCAGGAATCTCGTGCTTTATGTGGATCGTGTTGAGAGCCAGAGGTGGGATGGTGTCCTTGGTGATTTACCAAAAACTTTGTCAATGCAGAGGAGGAACCTGCTTGTTTTCCTGTTATTCGTGCCCGTACACGGCTAGTTTTCGCAGGAACAGTTGCTGCATTTTTTGGTGGAGCAGGCTAGGTATGCTGATCTCTTACTGTACTAGATATTGGTGCTTCATGCATGGTCAATCTTGTATTATGCTGTACCAGATATTGGTGCCTAATGCATGGTCAATCAAGTAGTTGCAAGATTATTCAGTAATGTTTCAAGTCTCCGATTTGCCAGGTATCCGTCTTGTTTTTCAAATCAGTTCAGACGAACACAGTTGTACATAGAGCATGCTGTGTGATTCCAAAATTTACATTGCACTTCAGAACACAGTGCACGTCAGTCAAGTATGAACCTCCCACAAAGATAGCAAACTCGATTATCGAATATATAAGGAAAGGGGCGACATGAAGTTCATTCCCTTTCATCAAGTGGGTAAGGTAGGCAAACCACTTAAGCTTTGCCTGCATTTCGGCTTAAATTCAGTTTCCACCTTGACATGGGAATTGCGCGCAATTACGGTAGAAAATAGCTACATCGTCTTGCACCGAGAAAGAAGTTCCTAATCCATCTGGTCATGCAGGCAGTAGGCCAGTGAGCATTGCACTCCCACGGCAAAATTCGGTGTTTTGATCATTTTCTGAAAGTTAGTCGAAATTTGATTCTAGTTTGTAAATTTTTTGAGATCTGACTCTTTTTTCTATCATCGTACTGTCTAGCGGTAAGGTATAACCACCTATCGCCAGGGGTCTTGACGGTAGGACTTAACTGCGCCGTTACAACTATTTAACGTGAAAAATACCCTACCGCCAGAGCGCCTGGCGGTAGGTTGTGCAACCCTATCGTCAAAGGGCTTGGCGGTAGACATGCAGCCACATCCCATGTCACAGCTAGCTACTTTTCTAATTTTTGTATGTGCACAGTAGGATAAATGGACGGGTCACTACATACATGCATGCTACACAACAATAATAATAAAAACAAAAGGACAAAAACACACAGAAGGATGCACTTTTGCAGATGGATGATGGATACATACATGCTAGTTAAGCCTAGTGCGTTGTGAGAGAAGAATAGAAGGAGATGCATGCAACCCCTTTTTAATGTTTCAAAAACAATGGCTACCGCCAAGCACTTTGATGGTAAGGTAACATAGCCTACTGCCAAGGTTGTTGGCGGTAGGGTATTTTTTATTTCAGACGAAAGTGACGGTGTTGTTAAGTCTTACCATCGGAGACTGTGACAGTAGGCTGTGTTACCCTACCGTCATCGACCCCGACTGTAGCAAAAGGGTCAGATCTTTTTTCTTTTTTACAAACTAGGGTTAAATCTCGACTAACTTTCAGAAAAGGGTCAAAACATGAAATTTTGCCCCATCTCGCAACTCTTCTGAATTTCTGAACTGGGACCTGCTCTGAACATGCACGTTACCATGATGCTCTGAACTTGCCCGGAACCAAGACTACAAGCGTGCAGCTGGCCACCGGAAACCACGGCCACTAACACGCAGCAGCAGCAGCAGCAGGTGGGCAGTGTGCCGTTGCGAAAGCTAGACGATGAACAGTAGAACACAGGGAATTTTTTTGCTGCGTACAACTGCTGCATATTTTCTGTTTCTTCTCTGTTTATCTTGCGGTTACAGCTGAAAAGAGAGATGCAGGAAACTGTGCGAGCTACGCGGCGCCGCCATCCGAACGCCACTCGTTCCACTTCAGACATGAGCCGGCTCACGCTGCACAGCCGGTTTATTCTACTGGGAATTATGCTAAATAAACCTGCGGGTGCGACGAGATTAAGTCTAGCATTTCACCCCCCTAACCTCGTTGTACCTCCATGACGCCAAAGCTTGCGCCTCGTCTCTGACGAGTTGGACTCTGTCCGTTGACATCAGTTTTCCGTTTGCACAAAATCGCTCTGAAGATGACTTCAAATGAAAATGTGCACTACATGAAAGTTGTGCGCCCCACCGAGATGAACAATTATACTTTTTGGATCACACAATCCACGATACAGTAGTATGCAATATTCGGAGCCAAAACACGACGCTAATCGCCTAATAACTTGTCTGAGATAAGGCGCGAGTATTTTCATCCCGGAGATGACCTCAAATGAAGAAATATCTTTCAATAAGCTGATACACATGTGTGTAACAAGGCAAAAGGAGAATCGGACACCTCTCAAATGATTCCATCATTTCAAGCAATTAGACATACTAAGAGAGAGAAAAAACATACTAAGCAATGACCTTTTTTGGCCACTCCAAAAAGACCAACTTTACCAAGCAATTAAGCATGCATGAGTGCAGCACATTTTAATTGGACTGCTGATCGCTTTAGAGGTTAGGAACCTTCTCCATATCTCCCTTTAATGATTTCCTAATATTGAAGGCAAAATTCACGTGTGTGCGGAATAATGCTCACATGATTTGATTTGCATAGGTTCCTAGTGGGTGGGTGACTATATGCCTAAACAGTCAACCCCAATACAAGACCAAACAAGGCCTTCGTTTCACTTCTTATCATTGTGCCTTCCGAGATTTGGAACGAGAGGAATGCTAGAGTTTTCACAAATTTGCATCTTTGCCTACGATTTGTATTTGATAACATCAAGAGAGAGAGAGAGAGAGAGAGGGGGGATAGGTTGTGGTGTATCGCCGGGACGAAACACTTAGGCTTCATTTGGATTTCGGGGGAGCTATTCCCAGGGAGCAAGCGCCTCGGGTGAAATTAGCTTGTGCAAACTTGAACCAACGTGGAAAATCTAGATCGCCCTTTGGCTCTCGGGGCTCAGGGGTAACTGGGGATTGGGGAAGGCCGCAACGCTCGAGGGTGGAAGGAGCGGGCGGCGGCGCTCTCGATCGCCGTTAGTGAGTCGCGGGAGCGAGCGAGACGGGGATTTCCTCCACGACCCGTGGAGGCCTGGAAATCTCGATCGGGGAAGGGACGTGGAAAGTGCTAGGGTCGCTCCCCTTTGTGGGTCACCAAATGCGGAGGTACGCTCCCCCGGATCGATTTGGCCCTCAGCCAAGGAAAGGAGGGGGATCCCGGTAGGATTCCTGGTTACCAAATGAGCCTTTAGGGGCCATCATTCCGGGAGAGTTAGTCCATTAGAGATTTCGGCTTGGGCCTTGTACATGTCTTTCTCCTAGCTTAATTAATGAAAAGGCAATGCTTTTGCCTTGTTTCAGAAAAAAAAATACTACTACTAGCTTTGACCTAACAATATCTACTACATTTTGCTCGAAAAAAGTCTTAAATTTAAGCAGTACATGTCTCTTGAGATAGTTTTATAGTAGTAATACAAATGATAATGAAAATGATGATGATGATGATGATAATAATAATAATAATAATAATAATATGATGCAGGAAGATTTAAAAAAATGAGCTATGAAGAGTCTTCTTTTTGCGGGGGGCTATGAAGAGTCAAAGGGGCATAAACTCATATGCTGGTTGCAGGGGGCTGGTAACTTCCTATTGCATCATATGGATGATGGATCTACCGACCATGTAACACTATATGTATTATACTTCCTCCGTTCATAAATATAAGATATTTTGAATATTTCAATATAGATTACGCACGGACTAAAATGAATGAGTAAACAAATAGACTAAAACGGAGGGAGTATTATTCTCTACTCTTTAATTTAATTTGTAGTAGGTAATTCACCTGCTGCCTTCCATAAGAAAAAACATCAACCTCAGGTGTTATGGCATCTTTACGAAAAAGTACTTCCTTGAGAATATCATCCTTTTTCCTTACTAATATAAAAGATGATGAGCAGTCAACATCACATGGTAGCTAAACACAGACCTGTGTCACTCGTGCGGTTACACTTACTTTTTGCCAGTCAGGAACAGAGAAATCCTTAACGGATGAGCCACGATATGGGACGTCATATCATGGGATGTTACCAACTCGGATGTGTGTCCAACTCACGTCTCTCCACCCGCATCCATATATTGGAGGTGCCGGCCAACCCTAACCGCTACGAAGAACAGATTACATCTACTCTGCCTCCACGTGCACTGCCCACCATCATTCCACTCCCTGTTGTTTTCACCGGCGACCCCACCCAGTCCACGGCGTGCATGGTTGACGGAAGAGCATGCCTCCGAAACCCGTTTGTCGAGATCCTGTACGGGAGATGTGCGATTAGGTTTTCGAGGAGCGTCTCCTACGCAACTGTTCACCGCTGTTTGTCTACTTCATCTACATTGTCATCGCCTTCGCCATCACTATGAGTCAGCAATCCAAAGCCGACCGACTCGCCTGTTGGAACTGAGGATCGACGAACGATCAAACAAGAACACGAAGAGACGAAATTTTGCCGGGCAACAAACGCCCTCCCCCGGCGACGAACGCCGAGGCCTTTTTCTCTCTAGTATTCAACTCGGCTCATACCACGTCAGGCTACAAACTGGAGGCGCACACACGCACACCACACACGCACACGCACACATACATACGCCTAACGTGGTTTACTCTATCATACTTCCCCTAAACCACGATCTTGCCGTCGCCGGAGTTGTTGCAGCTCTCATTATTGTCGTTGTCACGGCCGTAACCCAGTCCGCGGACCCGATCCGGCGCACCGACGCCGGTAGCACCGCCACGGACCCGACGTGGCGCACTAACATCGGTCGCACCGTGCTCCGTCACGACCCCAGCGACATACGCCGAGCTCCTTCTCCACCGGCGACACACGCCCGACGCGCCTGACCCTCATGAACAGTAAATTATGTATTCTTTAATTTAATTTATACTAGTATGTATAATTCACCAACTATCTTCCGTAAAAGAAACCATTGATCTGATAATCTCAGGTGTTATATATGGCATCTTCATGGAAAAGTACTTTCCTACTAAGAGCACCTTCTGATGAGAATACCATCCTTTTTTCCTACTAACATAAGAGATGATGAGCAGTCAGCATCATATGGTAGCTAAGCTTTATCGTCGCCTGATCGAGAAAAGGCGACGACGCCCTTTTACTTAGCCGTGTCGCCCTTTTTTGCTTTCACAGGCTCAAGTCCAAGTGTTCTCACTCACCAAAACCTGAAGCAGTGTACGTACGTGCCCTAGACAACGGTGCTTCAGTTTCAACTCAAAGTCCAGCAGAGAGTTGGTGGAAAAGATGCTGCAATCTAATCATGTTTTTCCTTTCTTTCTTTCAAGCACCACATTGCCACCACAAATAATTCATCTGTGCAAATATGCTATAAATACCCACGCCCCAGCAAGCTAGCTCAAGGCAACACACGCACGCTCAATAGTCTGCACTGCACACGCACACACAGTCGGGTGCGATCGAGAGCATGGCTGCTGGCATGAATGCTAGTGCTCTGTGCTTCGTCCTGCTAGTCGTCATGGCGGCCGGCGGGGCGTCGGCGCAGCTGTCGACGGGGTTCTACTCGAGCTCGTGCCCGGGCGCGCTGGGCGCAGTCGCGTCGGTGGTGCAGTCGGCCGTGGCGAAGGAGCCGCGCATGGGCGCGTCCATCCTCCGCCTCTTCTTCCACGACTGCTTCGTCCAGGGCTGCGACGGGTCGCTGCTCCTCGACGACACGCCGAGCTTCCAGGGGGAGAAGACGGCGATGCCCAACAACGGGTCGGTGCGAGGGTTCGAGGTCATCGACGCCATCAAGGTGGCCGTCGAGAATATCTGCCCGGGCGTCGTCTCCTGCGCCGACGTGCTCGCCATCGCCGCCAGGGACAGCGTCGTCGCCGTACGTATAGGAGCCTGCCTACTCCGACTCCCCATGCATACGTTAACGTACTTTTTAGTTCGTTAGATTATACTGTATACGTGCAACGAACGACATGCATGCTGAAACTGTGAGCATGCATGTGTAGCTGGGCGGGCCGAACTGGGCAGTGAAGGTCGGGCGGAGGGACTCGACGACGGCGAGCTTCAGCGGCGCCAACAACAACATCCCCCCGCCGACGTCGGGGCTCGCCAACCTCACGTCGCTCTTCGCGGCGCAGGGACTCTCCCAGAAGGACATGGTCGCGCTCTCCGGTGCGTACCTCCACCCATCGCTCAAAGCAATACATAATTGTTATTATTTTTGCGTAGAATAATTATTTTATTGCCATTGCATTACAACCAACTAGTCCCAAGTACTCGTCAATTTATTGACTGGTGGATGATCACTGGTGCTTAAGAATGCAGTGGGAGTATGTACCTAATCTTTCGTCAAATAAAGAGAGGGAATGTAGCACTGATGTACAGTAATTAACAAGAAGGATGGCGACAAGAATCGATTCCCATGTGGGAGAATATGAACCGTTTCACACTCTGCTTCTACTAGCTTTACTAGCTAGCTAGCTACACTGCACGATACAGCTGTAGCAGGCATGATCGCCAGCCGAACTGATAGCTAAGTTTTGACTTGAAAGCCTGGACATTGTTAATTTACTGGTGACGAGTTCAATCATCGGTGATTATTGAAATTTGAAAGTAATTACTCGTACTACCAATTAGAAGTAGTTTCCATTACTTTTTAGGCCGACGAAAAAAACTGGCATTGGCATGTGGTTGCCGGCATGGGTTTCTAGAAGAACCTCTTAGTTGTATTGCATGTTGCATGTCACAGATCTGAGGCCAGTATTCTAGCAGCCAGGCCACTTAACTTTTTCAGTGAAATGGCTGGCTCTGGCTTTAGTTGAAAGATGCCTCCCATCACATATTCACGTGTCATTGCACTTAATATTATTAAAGAAAAGATAAAGCTAGCGGTATATCTCGGCTAGTGCTTTATCTATAGAACGGGGCGAGAGCCCATTTTAAGAGAAGAATAAAGCCGGCATCCCATATATCCAACTTGATTATAAATTAATGACAACCACACATGCATATGATTCCTTCTACTCTGTTCCATCACCGACTCAAATTCCCTTTTCTTTCTTCCATTATTTTTAGAGAATATACACACTTAGTTGCAAAGTAAGTGATAATTGAGTAAAAGTGCCAAAACGTTCCTTTGGGGAAAAAGGGCCCAAACGTTCCCTTTATTTTAAAAGGGGAAACTGAAGTATCCCTCATCACAAATTCTGTTTTCTCTGATTACATGGATGTACCTACGCAGGATCTCACACCATAGGCCAAGCTCGCTGCACGAACTTCCGAGCACACATCTACAACGAGACTGACATCGACAGCGGCTTCGCCGGGACCCGCCAATCGGGGTGCCCTCCTAACTCCGGCTCCGGCGACAACAACCTAGCACCGCTGGACCTCCAGACCCCGATCGCCTTTGAGAACAACTACTACAAGAACCTGGTTGCCAAGAAGGGGCTCCTGCACTCCGACCAGGAGCTCTTCAACGGTGGGGCCACTGACCCCCTGGTCCAGTACTATGCCAGCAGCCAGAGCGCTTTCTTCGCAGACTTCGTGGCAGGCATGATCAAGATGGGAGATATCTCGCCGCTCATAGGGAACAATGGAGAGATCAGGAAGAACTGCAGGAAGAGTAACTAAAATAACTATTACGATCAAGGTGATACAACGTATGTATTGAGAGATCCACGTTTTGTTGAAAGTTTGTGGTTCCACCTCGTTTTTTTATTTTTTGTGCTTCCACAATTGTGAAATTAATATGTACTCAGTGATACGTCCGTTCATTGAATAATTCGACAATATATGAACCGTTTGTGTCATTGTGTGTTGCATCATTTCTACATTTCACATGTAGTACTTACGAGAGAATAGATGATTGGAAGACAAGTCATATAAAGCTCTTTCTCCCGACGTCACCAGCAAGCTCGTGATTCGCCTCCCCTCAGCTTACCGCTCCGGCGACCAGTGACGGGGAGGGGAATCCTGGTGCCTCCGTTTCAGTTAGTAGTCTAGGTTAGGTTTTTGTAGTCCTTGCAGGTATGGCGCTCGGCGGATGTCAACGATTCTTCTTCGAGTTTATCATCTAGGCTCGGATCCTTCTCGAGTTGGCGTAGCCGATGGAGCTCCGTCGTAGATTCATATGGTCTCCTTGGGGTGGTGAGGTTAGGGTTTCTCGTCATGTGACGAGATTTGGTGTTAGTTGCTTCAAATATATGCAAGGGTTTAACGGTGATCACTATGGCTTCAGGGCGCTTGTACTTAGGGGCACATCCACGAAGACTTTCCGGCTGTCGTCGAAAAGGTCAAGTCTGCTCCGATTACGGAGCAGCCACAACGGTTTGTCGGTGACTCGTCTTGACGGCAGTAGTGCGTTCGGTGGTCTCAAAATCTTGATGTAATTTTTATTATGTTCGAGCTGGTAAACTTTTGTATTAGGTTGATGCTTCTCACAATAAGAAAAGGCATTAAAATAAGGGCATATAACCATAGATGGAACAAGTTAACCTAACGTACCGTAAAAAAGCGGAATTGAACGGTCTAAAATCCTAGCTAGAGTCTAGCAGTGGGAGGGTGCGTCCCATCCGTGTGTCGTGAGTGCAGCATGTCCTACTTTTTTTTTTTCCTTTTATGCTTTTGAGGGATGCAGCAAGTCCAACATCCTAGCTACTCCGACACGAGGTTACATATATGGTCATCAGTTATCTACTCAATGCCGGTTAGTTACGCTAAAGGCAACGTCGATGTCGATGATGCGCAGGTGCAGGTGCAGGTGCTTTTCTCAATTAGCCACCAAACGATGATTTGATTGCGACGAACTAACAATATTTGTCGGCCACAGTCAAGAAATGTATGCATGTTTATGCATGTTCTTTGTCCTCGGATAGCTTACCACCCATATGCGCCAAGTGGTAATATATGTACATATTTATATAATACATATTTCTAACGGCCGGGGTTGCTTTTTCCACGATGACCGCTGTCGGCCTGGGTATGTTGACACTTACCTATGTACCAGAAAGATTACATAGCAGATTAAGCTTTGGAGCAAATCGTGCCTGACATGAACGTGCAGAACAGCGAAGGGATTAGAACTGCATGCGTAACATTAAAGGGAACATTAGCATTAACATCAACATCAACGTGGCTGCAACTGTAGCATTTCTATTTAAACGACGCGAAGTCGCGTAAGGAATCGGCAATGTTTCTCGTCGGCTCAGGGTTGCAGTCGGCGTTGATAGTTTCATGCTACGTGATATTTTCCTCTTCAATAGATACCATGTTATGAAGAACAGAATGACAAAGTCGATATGTCCGAGTGGTTAAGGAGACAGACTTGAAATCTGTTGGGCTACGCCCGCGCAGGTTCGATCCCTGCTGTGGACGAATTTTTTTTCCCCTTTGCGCTCCCCCCCTTTTCTCCAGTCAAATACCAGCAAAAGAGGTCATTTGTGCTGTTATATTTTTTTATACATATAGTTATATTAAATTTCTTTAGTTTTTAAACAACGTCCGGCCTTTCATTTTCTTCGACAAACGGGCTGGTGCTAAAGATATCGGTTCTGTAGTTAAGTCGCTCTCACGACCTTGACTCGCCAACTTCTTCGGTACTTAATGTTGCTTTCCTGTCTTTCAATTTCTATTCATCTGATGTGTTGAAGCTTGGGAAGAAGCTTTGGAATTGACACCTTACATTTTTTCATATATGGTTTTAACAGATAAACTATGTTACACTATTTTATGCAATCAAACAACAGGAAGAAAATTGCACTATAAGTCTTATGAAACAACAGATTATTCACCGTAACCAAAACATCTGTGCCTCCACATCAGAAGCAATTAGTGATGGCTAAAGAAAGAGATTTTCAATATATGTGAATCAGGAAAAATACACGTTGTACGAAGAATTGAATTCTCTGGTTACCAGAAGCGCACCGTTGCATTGTGCATGCTTGCATATGGCACGACCGTTGATTCGTAGGACAAGTACGTCCGGATGTTTGAGAGCGCATGCATAGACGCCAAGATTAGATTTGTGACTGCGGTGGTCGAGGTGTTTGGACCTCTGTACTTGAGAGAACCACTGTCACAGACAATGCAAAGGTCCACTCTCGAAAGTAGAGGTTGCCCAGGTATGCTTGAATCTATTGATTGCATGCACCGGAGATGGAAGATCAGCCCATATGCTTCATGAGGTCAATATCAGGGCCATGTTAACAAACATACCATCATTTTTTTAAGCAAGTTGCATCACAAGATCTTTGAACTTGACATGTTTTCTTTGGCATGCCTGGGTCTCACAGTGATATCTGAAGGAAATATGTAAAGTTATTATTTATTTCCTTATTTCATGATAAATATTTATTATTCATGCTAGAATTGTATTAACCGGAAACATAATACATGTGTGAATACATAGACAAACAGAGTGTCACTAGTATGCCTCTACTTGACTAGCTCGTTGATCAAAGATGGTTATGTTTCCTAACCATAGACATGAGTTGTCATTTGATTAATGGGATCACATCATTAGGTGAATGATCTGATTGACATGACCCATTCCATTAGCTTAGCACCCGATCGTTTAGTATGTTGCTGTTGCTTTCTTCATGACTTATACATGTTCCTATGACTATGAGATTATGCAACTCCGTTTGCCGGAGGAACACTTTGTGTGCTACCAAACGTCACAACGTAACTGGGTGATTATAAAGGAGCTCTACAAGTGTCTCCAAAGGTACATGTTGGGTTGGCGTATTTCGAGATTAGGATTTGTCACTCCGATTGTCAGAGAGGTATCTCTGGGCCCTCTCGGTAATGCACATCACTTAAGCCTTGCAAGCATTGCAACTAATGAGTTAGTTGCGGGATGATGTATTACAGAACGAGTAAAGAGACTTGCCGGTAACGAGATTGAACTAGGTATTGGATACCGACGATCGAATCTCGGGTAAGTAACATACCGATGACAAAGGGAACAACGTATGTTGTTATGCGGTCTGACCGATAAAGATCTTCGTAGAATATGTAGGATCCAATATGGGCATCCAGGTCCCGCTATTGGTTATTGACCGGAGACGTGTCTCGGTCATGTCTACATTGTTCTCGAACCCGTAGGGTACGCACGCTTAAGGTTTCGATGACAGTTATATTATGAGTTTATGAGTTTTGATGTACCGAAGGAGTTCGGAGTCCCGGATGAGATCGGGGACATGACGAGGAGCCTCGAAATGGTCGAGACGTAAAGATCGACATATTGGACGACTATATTCGGACATCGGAAAGGTTCCGAGTGATTCGGGTATTTTTCGGAGTACCGGGTAGTTACGGGAGAAGCAATGGGTCTTGATGGGCTTTAGTGGGAAGAGGAAAAAGGGCCAAGGGGCTGCCGCGCCCCCCCTCCCCTCTAGTCCGAATTGGACTAGGGAAAAGGGGGCCGGCCACCTTTCCTTCTCCTCTACTTCCTTTTCCCTTCCTCCCCTCTTGGTGGACTCCTACTAGGACTTGGAGTCCTAGTAGGAATCCACATCCTGGCCGCACCAAGCCTTGGCCGGCCTCCTCCTCCTCCGTCCTTTATATACTGAGGCAAGGGGCACCCCATGGACACACAAGTTGATCTTCGTGATCGTTCCTTAGCCGTGTGCGGTGCCCCCCTCCACCATATTCCACCTCGGTCATATTGTAGCGGTGCTTAGGCGAAGCCCTGCGACAGTAGTACATCAAGATCGTCACCACGCCGTCGTGCTGACGGAACTCTTCTCCGACACTTTGCTGGATCGGAGTCCGGGGATCGTCATCGAGCTGAACGTGTGCTAGAACTCGGAGGTGCCGTAGTTTCGGTGCTTAATCGGTCGGGCCGTGGAGACGTACGACTACATCAACCAAGTTAACGCTTCCGTTGTCGATCTACAAGGGTACGTAGATCACACTCTCCCCCTCTCGTTGCTATGCATCACCATGATCTTGCGTGTGCGTAGGAATTTTTTTGAAATTACTACGAAACCCAACAGTGGCATCCGAGCCTAGGTTTTATATGTTGATGTTATATGCACGAGTAGAACACAAGTGAGTTGTGGGCGATATAAGTCATACTGCTTACCAGCATGTCATACTTTGGTTCGGCGGTATTGTTGGATGAAGCGGCCCGGACCGACATAACGCGTACGCTTACGCGAGACCGGTTCTCCCGACGTGCTTTGCACATAGGTGGCTTGCGGGTGACAGTTTCTCCAACTTTAGTTGAACCAAGTGTGGCTATGCCCGGTCCTTGCGAAGGTTAAAACAACACCAACTTGACAAACTATCATTGTGGTTTTGATGCGTTGATAAGATTGGTTCTTGCTTAAGCCCGTAGCAGCCACGTAAAACATGCAACAACAAAGTAGAGGACGTCTAACTTGTTTTTGCAGGTCATGTTGTGATGTGATATGGTCAAGACGTGATGAGATATAAGTTGTTGTATGAGATGATCATGTTTTGTTGAAGTTATCAGCAACTGGCAAAATCCTTATGGTTGTCTCTCTATTTCATAAGATGCAAGCGTCCAATAATTGCTTTACTTTATCGCTATGCGATAGCAATAGTTGCAAGAGCAATTGTTGGCGAGACGACCACGTGACGACATATTGATATAGATCAAGATGATGGAGATCATGGTGTCATGCCGGTGACGATATAGATCATGACAGTACTTTGGAGATGGAGATCAAAGAAGCAAGATGATGATGGCCATATCATGTCACATATTTTGATTGCATATGATGTTTATCTTTTATACATCTTATTTTTGCTTAGTTTGACGGTAGCATTTTAAGATGATCTCTCACTAATTATCAAAAAGTGTTCTCCCTGAGTATGCAACGTTGCGAAAATTCTTCGTGCTGAGACACCACGTGATGATCGGGTGTGATAGGCTCTACGTTCAAATACAACGGGTGCAAAACAGTTGCATGCGCAGAATACTCAGGTTATACTTGACGAGCCAAGCATATACAGATATGGCCTCAGAACACAGAGACCGAAAGGTCGAGCGTGAATCATATAGCAGATATGATCAACATAGCGATGTTCACCAATGAAACTACTCCATCTCACGTGATGATCGGACATGGTTTAGTTGATTTGGATCACGTAATCACTTAGAGGATTAGAGGGATGTCTATCTAAGTGGAAGTTCTTAAGTAATATGATTAATTGAACTTAAATTTATCATGAACTTAGTCCTGGTAGTATTTTGCAAATTATGTTGTAGATCAATAGCTCGCGTTGTTGCTTCCCTGTGTTTATTTTGATATGTTCCTAGAGAAAATTGTGTTGAAAGATGTTAGTAGCAATGATGCGGATTGGATCCGTGATCTGAGGTTTATCCTCATTGCTGCACAGAAGAATTATGTCCTTGATGCACCGCTAGGTGACAGACCTATTGCAGGAGCAGATGCAGACGTTATGAACCTTTGGCTAGCTCAATATGATGACTACTTGATAGTTTAGTGCACCATGCTTAATGGCTTAGAATCGGGACTTCAAAGACGTTTTGAACGTCATGGAGCATATGAGATGTTCCAGGAGTTGAAGTTAATATTTCAAGCAAATACCCGAGTTGAGAGATATGAAGTTTCCAACAAGTTCTATAGCTAAAAGATGGAGGAGAATCGCTCAACTAGTGAGCATGTGCCCAGATTGTCTAAGTACTACAATCGTTTGAATCAAGTGGGAGTTAATCTTCCAGATAAGATAGTGATTGACAGAATTCTCTAGTCACCATCACCAAGTTAGTAGAACTTCGTGATGAACTATGATATGCAAGGGATAACGGAAACGATTCCCAAGCTCTTCGTAATGCGGAAATTGACGAAGGTAGAAATCGAGAAAAACATCAAGTGTTGATGGTAGACAAGACCACTAGTTTTAAGAAAAGGGCAGAGGGAAGAAGGGGAACTTCAAGAAGAATAGCAAGCAAGTTGATGCTCAAGTGAAGAAGCCCAAGTCTGGTCCTAAGCCTGAGACTAAGTGCTTCTACTGCAAAAGGACTGGTCACTGGAAGCGGAACTACCCCAAGTGATTGGCGAATAAGAAGGATGGCAAAGTGGACATAAGTATATTTAATATACATGTTATTGATGTGTACTTTACTAGTGTTTATAGCAACCCCTCAGTATTTGATGCTAGTTCAGCTGCTAAGATTAGTAACTCGAAACAGGAGTTGCAGAATAAACAGAGACTAGTTAAGGGTGAAGTGACGATGTGTGTTGGAAGTAGTTCCAAGATTGATATGATCATCATCGCACACTCCCCTATACTTTTGGGATTAGTGTTGAACCTAAATAAGTGTTATTTGGTTTTTGCGTTGAGCATGAATATGATTTGATCATGTTTATTGCAATACGGTTATTCATTAAAGTCAGAGAATAATTGTTGTTTTGTTTACATGAATAAAACCTTCGATGGTCATACACCCAATGAAACAAGCTCATTGGATCTCGATCGTAGTGATACACATATTCATAATATTGAAACCAAAAGATGCAAATTTAAGAATGATAGTGCAACTTATTTGTGGCACTGCCGTTTAGGTCATATTGGTGTAAAGCGCATGAAGAAAATCCATGCTGATGGGCTTTTGGAATCACTTGATTATGAATCACTTGATGCTTGCGAACCATGCCTTATGGGCAAGATGACTAGAATGCCGTTCTCCGGAACAATGAAGCAAGCAACAGATTTGTTGGAAATCATACATACTGATGTATGTGGTCCGATGAATATTAAGGCTTGCAGCAGGTATCATTATTTTCTGACCTTCACAGATGATTTGAGCAGATATGTGGATATCTACTTGATGAAACATAAGTCTGAAACATTTGAACAGTTCAAAGAATTTCAGAGTGAAGTGGAAAATCATCGTGACAAGAAAATAAAAGTTTCTACGATATGATCGCAGAGGTAAAATATTTGAGTTACGAGTTTGGCCTTCAATTAAAATAATGTGAAATAGTTTCACTACTCACGCCACCTGGAACACCATAGTGTAATGGTGTGTCCGAACGTCATAACCGTACTTTATTAGATATAGTGCGATCTATGATGTCTCTTACCGATCTACCACTATCGTTTTGGGGTTATGCATTAGAGACAGCTGCATTCACGTTAAATAGGGCATCATCTAAATCCGTTGAGACGACACCGTGTGAACTATGGTTTGGCAAGAAACCTAAGCTGTCGTTTCTTAAAATTTGGAGTTGCGATGCTTATGTGAAAAAGTTTCATCTCGATAAGCTCAAACTCAAATCAGAGAAATATGTCTTCATAGGATACCCAGAGGAGACAGTTGGGTACACCTTCTATCACAGATCCGAAGGCAAGGCATTCGTTGCTAAGAATGGATCCTTTCTAGAGAAGGAGTTTCTCTCGAAAGAAGTGAGTGGGAGGAAAGTAGAACTTGATAAGGTAATTGTACCTTCTCCCTTATTGGAAAGTAGTTCATCACAAAAATATGTTCCTGTGACTACTACACCAATTAGTGAGGAAGCTAATGATGATGATCATGTAACTTCAGATCAAGTTACTACCGAATCTCGTAGGTAAACCAGAGTGAGATCCACACCAGAATGGTACGGTAATCTTGTTCTGGAAGTTATGTTACTAGACCATGACGAACCTACGAACTATGAGGAAGCGATGATGAGCCCAGATTCCGCAAAATGGCTTGAGGCCATGAAATCTGAGATGGGATCCATGTATGAGAACAAAGTATGGACTTTGGTTGACTTGCCCGATGATCGCCAAGGCATAGAAAATAAATGGATCTTCAAGAGGAAGACGGACGCTGATAGTAGTGTTACTATCTACAAAGCTAGAATTGTTGCAAAATGTTTTCGACAAGTTCAAGGTGTTGACTACGATGAGAGTTTCTCACTCGTATCTATGCTTAAATCTGTCCGAATCATGTTAGCAATTGCCGCATTTTATGAAATCTGGCAAATGGATAACAAAACTGCAATCCTTAATGGATTTCTTAAAGAAGAGTTGTATATGATGCAACCAGAAGTTTTTGTCAATCCTAAAGGTGTTAACAAAATGTGCAAACTCCAGCGATCCATCTATGGACTGGTGTAAGCATCTCAGAGTTGGAATATACGCTTTGATAATATGATCAAAGCATATAGTTTTATACAGACTTGCGGTGAAGCCTGTATTTACAAGAAAGTGAGTGGGAGCACTACAACATTTCTGATAAGTATATGTGAATGACATATTGTTGATCGGAAATAATGTAGAATTATTCTGCAAAGCATAAAGGAGTGTTTGAAAGGAGTTTTTCAAAGAAAGACCTCGGTGAAGTTGCTTACATATTGAGCATCAAGTCAAGACGCTTGATAAGTTTTTTTCAATAAACACATACCTTGACAAGATTTTGAAGTAGTTCAAAATGGAACAGTCAAAGAAAGAGTTTCTTGCCTATGTTACAAAGTGTGAAATTGAGTAAGACTCAAAGCCCGACCACGACAGAAGATAGAAAGAGAATGAATGCCATTCCCTATGCCTTAGTCATAGGTTCTATAAAGTATGCCATGCTGTATACCAGATCTATTGTATGCCCTACCACTGAGTTTGGCAAGGGAGTACGATAGTGATCTAGGAGTAGATCACTGGACAGTGGTCAAAATTATCCTTAGTGGAATAAGGATATGTTTCTCGATTATGGAAGTGAAAAAAGGTTCGTCGTAAAGGGTTACGCCGATGCAAGTTTTGACACTAATCTAGATGACTCTAAGTCTCGGTCTAGATACATATTGAAAGTGGGAGCAATTAGCTAGAGTAGCTCCATGCAGTGCATTGTTGACATAGAAATTTGCAAAATACATGCGGATCTGAATGTGGCAGACCCGTTGACTAAGATTCTCTCACAAGCAAAACATGATCACACCTTAGTACTCTTTGGGTGTTAATCACATAGCGATGTGAACTAGATTACTGAATCTAGTAAACCCTTTGGGTGTTGGTCACATGGCGATGTGAACTATGGGTGTTAATCACATGATGATGTGAACTATCGATGTTAATCACATGGTGATGTGATCTAGATTATTGACTCTAGTGCAAGTGGGAGACTGAAGGAAATATGCCCTAGAGGCAATAATAAAGTTATTATTTATTTCCTTATTTCATGATAAATGTTTATTATTCATGCTAGAATTGTATTAACCGAAAACATAATACATGTGTGAATACATAGACAAACAGAGTGTCACTAGTATGCCTCTACTTGACTAGCTCGTTGATCAAAGATGGTTATGTTTCCTAACCATAGACATGAGTTGTCATTTGATTAATGGGATCACATCATTAGGTGAATGATCTGATTGACATGACCCATTCCATTAGCTTAGCACCCGATCGTTTAGTATGTTGCTATTGCTTTCTTCATGACTTATACATGTTCCTATGACTATGAGATTATGCAACTCCCGTTTGCCGGAGGAACACTTTGTGTGCTACCAAACGTCACAACGTAACTGGGTGATTATAAAGGAGCTCTACAGGTGTCTCCAAAGGTACATGTTGGGTTGGCGTATTTCGAGATTAGGATTTGTCACTCCGATTGTGGGAGAGGTATCTCTGGGCCCTCTCGGTAATGCACATCACTTAAGCCTTGCAAGCATTGCAACTAATGAGTTAGTTGCGGGATGATGTATTACAGAACGAGTAAAGAGACTTGCCGGTAACGAGATTGAACTAGGTATTGGATACCGACGATCGAATCTCAGGCAAGTAACATACCGATGACAAAGGGAACAACGTATGATGTTATGCGGTCTGACCGATAAAGATCTTCGTAGAATATGTAGGATCCAATATGGGCATCCAGGTCCCGCTATTGGTTATTTACCGGAGACGTGTCTCGGTCATGTCTACATTGTTCTCGAACCCGTAGGGTCCGCACGCTTAAGGTTTCGATGACAGTTATATTATGAGTTTATGAGTTTTGATGTACCGAAGGAGTTCGGAGTCCCGGATGAGATCGGGGACATGACGAGGAGCCTCGAAATGGTCGAGACGTAAAGATCGATATATTGGACGACTATATTCGGACATCGAAAAGGTTCCGAGTGATTCGGGTATTTTTCGGAGTACCGGGTAGTTACGGGAGAAGCAATGGGTCTTGATGGGCTTTAGTGGGAAGAGGAAAAAGGGCCAAGGGGCTGCCGCGCCCCCCCTCCCCTCTAGTCCGAATTGGACTAGGGAAAAGGGGGCCGGCCACCTTTCCTTCTCCTCTACTTCCTTTTCCCTTCCTCCCCTCTTGGTGGACTCCTACTAGGACTTGGAGTCCTAGTAGGAATCCACATCCTGGCCGCACCAAGCCTTGGCCGGCCTCCTCCTCCTTCGTCCTTTATATACTGAGGCAAGGGGCACCCCATGGACACACAAGTTGATCTTCGTGATCGTTCCTTAGCCGTGTGCGGTGCCCCCCTCCACCATATTCCACCTCGGTTGTATTGTAGCGGTGCTTAGGCGAAGCCCTGCGACAGTAGTACATCAAGATCGTCACCACGCCGTCGTGCTGACGGAACTCTTCCCCGACACTTTGCTGGATCGGAGTCCGGGGATCGTCATCGAGCTGAACGTGTGCTAGAACTCGGAGGTGCCGTAGTTTCGGTGCTTGATCGGTCGGACCGTGGAGACGTACGACTACATCAACCAAGTTAACACTTCCGTTGTCGATCTACAAGGGTACGTAGATCACACTCTCCCCCTCTCGTTGCTATGCATCACCATGATCTTGCGTTTGCGTAGGAAATTTTTTGAAATTACTACGAAACCCAACAATATCAACGTGCTGCAGCGGTCTCAATTATTTGGTAGGTTAACCGAAGGAAAAGCTTTTTCGTGCAACTATACCATCAATGCTCATGAGCTACTATCTCGTTGATGGTATATATCCTTCCTTGGCAACCTTCGTTAAGACTATCTCTGATCTATTTAGTCAGAAAATAGCTCATTTTGTCCAAAGACAAGAATGAGCTAAAAAAGGATGTGAAGAAGGCATTTAGAGTGATCCAAGCCTTCTTTGCAGTTGTTTGAGGGCCTGCAAAAACATGGGATCCGAAGATCTTGTTGGAGGTGATGAATGTTGTGTCCCCCTGCATAACATGATTATGGAAGATGAGAGTGAAGATCATGTCGGAGGTTTGGAATTTGAGAACATAGATGGTCCTATCTAACTTTCACATTAGAATCGTACCACATTTAAGGAGTTTGTCAAAATGGATCAACAAATTTGACATAGAGTAACTCGGGAGTACCTCAAGGAAGATCCGATTAAGCACATGTGGCTACTTAAATGGGAGAACTAAAACATATGTGCGAGTTAAACTTAAATTTGAACTATTTTATTTCAAAACTTAAACTTAGTTGGATTGTAATATTACATTTGAACTAGCATCACATTTGAATATTTTCACTCTTTGAATATTTTATGCTATTATTTTGAAAAAAATTCACAAATACAAAAAATTTGTATATCTTTCATGGATAGAAGAGTATAACAAATTACAAGGTCTCCGACACTAGATCAAAATGGAGTCGAGAGAGAGAGAGAGAGAGAGAGAGAGAGAGGCTAGGGTTACAAACTACCACATGCGGACTACTCGCTAATGATGTTGGCCAGGCCAAAAACACCTGCTTGCACCCACAATCGAACTTCATCCTTGATGAACTGTAAGAGGTGGCTCAAGGAGGGCCGTAGAGCATCGAAGACGCACCCAAGAGATTCCATGCTGTCAAAAGAAAGAGGGAAGAGAATCCTTTGCAGCAAGTGATGGAAGATGACGTGGCCAGAGCATCAAAGCCACCACTTGAGGAAGAAGGCGTCTGGGTGGGACGGAGCAATAGTAGAGCCACACCACGCAAGAACTTCATGCCAAAGCTGGCGAGAGAAGGAGCATCCAACGAGGAGGTGTTGCATGCTCTTCTTTTCTTAGTCGAGAGAAGATAACTATCAGCGTGAGGATTGGCGCGCGAGTCTTTCCGTACCATGACACAATTATTTTGAATGTTGCGGACTTAAAAAAACAGAGAGAAATATTCGAGTCAAATCTGAATTAGTCCATACGCAAATATTGCGTCTCTTTTAAGGATTTGCGTTGGAGATGCCCTGAATGGCCCTCCAAAAAAAATGCCCTCAATGGCGCTAGCGGGCAAACGTTCGTTCTAAACGCCCATGTTCTGGATTTGGGTGCTGCTCCAGCCTCCAGAGACCAAAGTCGGAGTAGGCGCTAGATAGAAGACCTGCACGAACTCATACCGTCTACGCAATCTTCTGGAAAAAAAACGAAAACGAAACGTCGGCGCAACGGACAACGGACTTCGACTCGGAGACAGCAATCACGCTGTAGTTTCAAGACGAACTTCTTTCTTAAAATCGAGCAGGAGCAATCGCCGAACCACGCCCGCTGCCTCAGTCCGACCACGGCCCGCTCCTCGATTTCGCAAGGTGAGCTTTTCGTTCCCCTTCCCCTCACTTCTTGATCCCCAATCTGGTGAGATCACGCGCGCGGTAGTTCCCCTCCCCTGTCTCGATTTCTCCCCTGATCCGCCGCCCCCTCCCGTCGCTTTCCTTCCGTCGATTTGTGTTCGATCGCTTCCGTCGAGCGAATCATCGCCTTGGTTTTTGCGATTTCAGGATTTGGGTGCTGCTCCAGAGACAAAATTGTTGGCCCCTCAATTTTTTTTTCTGTTGTTTCCGGAGAGTAAAATCGATTGGGTTGCTATAAGCAGCATGTGATGATTCGCTTTTATGGCAGGTGAACATGCGCACGATGGGTTTGGGATTGGGAGCGCCGTTCTTCCTCCTCGTCCTCCTCTTGCTGGCCGCTGGCACTGGAGCTGTGCCGCAGGACAAGAGGGTTCGCAGGAATTATGGTATATACTCGGTGCTTCCTCCTCTTACAGTACTTCCTTGCTAGTCGCTACTGTACCTAAGAAGTAATCTAAATGCTACGCAAATTTTCTGGAAAAACTGACAAGCTTGACACAAAGTTTCAAGACCGAATTCAATTCACAGCTCCACAAACAAAAATGACTAATCTGACTGTGAAATAGTTCAAATTTGAGGTGAATAATAATATATGTTTTGCAGTATTGCACTATTGAGTTTGTATCTACAGTCTGATTGTTTTTCTTTATCTATTTACCGAGTTTCGCAATGAAATTTCAGGGCATTGTAGATGCATCTTATATCAATGTTGTTGAAAAAAATTCAGGTCTTTTTGTGACTATTAGATGTAGTTTTAAGAGGAGAAAGAACTGGATATTTTCTCTCTCTTAACGGCCTTCCTGTGCTGCTAAATCTTATTCAAGTTCATCTTCATAAAATTAGTACCTCCAATATGCAAATTGGAGAACAAATTCTAGTTTTTCTGCAATGAAAATATCGTCTTTTGATGTATATCTTGGTCCAGTTATAGTATTGGAATACATAACATTATATGTGCAGCTGATGTATTTGGTTTAAATTGGAATTGAAGTTGAAGTTTACGATGTCATGTTGCTATCTTCTTATGACTTGGGCGTCGATTATTTTGTCACACCGTCCATCTGTTGGCATCAAGCCGGTTAGATTGTGTCAACATGACCTGAATATCATTTTATTTTTCTTTCTGATTTCTGAATAGCGCGTGTCTGTATAAGATGGATTACCATTTTTGACATATAGATAGATTCAGGATAACCAACTTCCTTGTTTTAACACCATTAACTTCTGGAATATGGAATATGTGTTTTACTGTTTTGTATGCTTTATACGACAATTAGTTCATGTCCCTAGTTCAAGGCCTAGCTGGGGAATTCACGTGCACAAAGATTCTCTTCCTTGTGTTTGCCATTGTTCTTAATTGGTGATACTATCTGCATTATTTGGTCTCAGTTCTTCTCGATCTCAATACAATCGAGATCCGCCCAAATGACAAGGAGGAAATTGCCTCTAGCAAAATTCCTGTCTCTGGTGAGAGTGGCAGCACAGTATGCTCAACTTGTGAGAATTTGACAAATAAAGCTGTCAGTTATCTTAGTGATAAACAAACACAAGATGAGATCATGGAGATTCTTCATGGTGCCTGTTCTCAGACATTCTCCTTAGAACAGAAGGTACACCACTTTTATATTGCTTCACCAAATGCTACATGCTCAAAAGATACCCCTTGAACAGCAGTAGGGTATGACCTGTTGTTTGCATGAACTCTTTCTATCTCTGCAGTGCCTTGAGATGGTGGACTCGTATGCAACTCTTCTCTTCGCCAAGATCACTGAAATCAAGCCAGACGAGTTCTGCAAACAGTATGGCCTCTGTAGGGACGTATCTTTTCTGTCTGTTGCGAAAAGTGAAAGCACTTGCACATTTTGCCGCCACCTCGTTGATGAAGTTCTCTCGAAAATGAGAGATCCTGACGCTCAGGTAACTAATCTGCTTCATTGACATAAGGGATAAGTATATTTTTCGTCCCTCAACTTTTTTGATAGTATAGAAATGGTCCCTCAACTGTAAAACCAGTAAATCTTAGTCCCTCAATATTCAAAACCGGATAAGTTTAGTCCCTCAACTTTTAATACCGGATAAGTTTAGTCCCTTCGGGTGGTTTTCCGCCGACGTGAAGTGGTTTTGACTCTGCGCGGTGGCTATCGGCCATGACGCCACCCCTTCCGGCCGAAGCAGCGCCCAACACACGGTCATTCTCCTGTACAAAGGTAGCCTCGTACTAGCTCACTCGTGTATAAAGCAAGCTCTCCCTGATGCGCTTCTGGCTTAGGCCGTTGATTTTTTTTCCCGTTTTCTTCTCATTCAGTTAGCAGGGCACGAGCTCACTATTTTCTGTCGAGGCCGTGTGAGTCGAGTCCGGCAGCTCTATGTTTTTAAGGCGACGCCTTACCGCCTTAGGGAGGGGGGGCGCTTTGGCGCCTAGGCGACGCCTAGGCGGGCGCTTTGGACGCCTAGGCGCCCAAAGCGG
Organism: Triticum aestivum; assembly: GCF_018294505.1. Lineage (NCBI taxonomy): Eukaryota > Viridiplantae > Streptophyta > Magnoliopsida > Poales > Poaceae > Triticum > Triticum aestivum. The sequence goes on along the minus strand of NC_057806.1, from coordinate 326,547,583 downwards.
TCGATTTTCCAAAGCGGAGGGGGAGCGCTTTGACGCCTAGGCGTCGCCTAGGCGTCGCCTTAGGGACGCCTTTAAAACATAGCGGCAGCTGCATCCATGTCGTTCCATGTCGCTGCAAGTGTCTAGCAGCACGTCAAGTTGTTTGCTGCACAAACTACTCAAGTGCTGATGTTCACATCAGAGTGCACCTGAGCGTGTGAGTTGAGAGCTAACACTGGCCGGTGCTTTTGGCCCGAGAGGAATCAGCTTAGATCAATTAACGTGCATACGTAAGCTAGTTGTCTGCACAAAACCACCAAAAACAACACGCGGGACTAAACTTATCCGGTTTTAAAAGTAGAGGGACTAAGTTTTGTTGGTTTTGAAGTTAAGGGATCATTTCTCTACTTTCAAAAGAATTGAGGGACGAAAAATATACTTTTCCCTTGACATAATCGGTGTCCTGACCTGATCTTTTCCGTCTCTTAACATTTGCCTTGTGATATCTGTAGTTTGAGATACTTCAACTTCTCATCAAGGAGTGCAACAAGGTTAAAGGTCATGTGCAGGAGGTAAGCTTTTTTTCACTTATATATATGGTCTATGACTCCCTAGATTTTCTCTACGCTATCGTGCAATTTGTCGGATTCTGTGCATCAAGGAGCCATTGTCTGCTCCTTGATCGTGTGCAATAATGACATGGTTTGTTGCTCTCTATCGGCAGTGCAAGAGAATGGTTCTGGAATACGTTCCCCTCATCCTGGTCAACGGTGAGAAGCTCCTCGAGAAGAAGGATGTATGCACTCTTATGCAAGCCTGTGACGCCAGCAAAACGAGAGCCGGCGGATCGTTCTTCGATGGGGAACTGAGGAGCGATGCTTGATGACAGAAACACACATCACTTGTAGGGATGGTGGAAACAGGGTGATGAGGTGATTGTTGTACATATAAGTTGGCTCTGTTCTTTGAAACGTCCTTATACTAGCATTAGGGAGAGGTACGAAGAGATTGCGCAACACTCTGTCAAGTTATTGTGTATGAGCTCGTGCTACTACTACTATCTATAAAAAACAATGAAGGTCATACCTTCTGTTGATTGAATTTTAATTTACATCCAGAGGTCTGAAAGAAGTTAGATATGGTAAGTTACGGATGCTCTCCTTGCAAAGATCGGCTGCTAGCAGTGAAATTTTTAAACAGAAGGATTTGCAGCATTTTTCATCCGAACCTTGACGACAGGATTGGCCGTAGTTCCACATTCGCCATGTGAGATAAATCTTTACAATTACTAGTAAGTAGATTGGGTACTTATTTGCACGATCTAGCATGTTGCGAGAGCCCGGTTGTCACGCTTGGACGGGAATTCTTCGTATGGACATTGAAATCCTCTTGGGTAGGGTGTATTTAGTTCGAGGGACAAGCGGGTGATTATGGGCGCCCCCACGAGCCAAAGTAGCCCTACGATAAATGGAAGAGATAACCTAGCAACCAAATACACTCGAAGTGACACATTTCAGGTGATAGGTTTGTCTATCCGAAACACGGATATCCCTGCCTCAATAAAATGATAACCCAACAACCAAACACACCTAAGTGACACATTTGAGGTGACATGTTGACCGCAGCGGAAATCTCTATTTGGATTGGTAGAGAAGCGTTTCAAAACTTGCATGATAACAGAAAAAGGGAATGTCAACTAGATACAGAACAAAAAACTTGGCAATATACATAGTTTGACTATTTGATAGAAAATTTGGCAATATGTATATGGTAAAGAGCCTACATCAATTTTCCGTACATGACTATTTCATATAAAAAATTGGCAATATGTGTATGGTAAACAGCCTACATCAATTTTCTGCACATGACTATTTCATAGTTTGACTTAAACTAGCACAATATGTGTATGGTAAACAGCCTACATCAATTTTCTGCACATGACTATTTCATAGTTGCAACGGGAAAATTGATGTTTTGTGCAAGCATAATGTCTCACAGCACCGGATTCACTATGATGAACATGCTGCAACGCAACATCCTTCTACAAAATGAATATAAAAAAACATGATGCAATTTAGCCTTGTTAATATTTTCTTTGTTGGGCATAATCTTCTGATTTCATTTAAGTATAATCCTTCCTTTAATTACTATGAGGTTCTCACCTGTTTTAGCCGGGAAGCAAATCCTTTCTTTTCTAATTTAGCATCCCCAACACATTGAAGCCTATAGATCCTTTCTTTTAATTATCCTACCTTTTTTTACCTCAAGTCCTTTCTTTAATTAGCCTCATCTATTTGAATATTCTACTTATTAAGACCACAATATTTCTTTTAATTATTTTATCGGTTTACTCATAATCCTTTCTTTAATTAGCCACATCTATTTAAATATTTTATTTAAGCCCACAAGCCTTCCTTTAATTAGCTATTCGCTTAATTAGCTCGCCCTAAACACGAGGACTGCCACTTGTATATTTAGAACGAGTTGGGATTAGCTCGCCCTAAACACGAGGACTGCCACTTGTATATTTAGCGCGAGTTGGGATTAGTAAATGTGAATGGTGCATAGGTCGTTAGTTGTCACGTCAAAGATCCAGACAGGAGGTCATGTGTTCAATTCCAATAATGTTGATTTATTTTGACCCAATTATTTTTCGCAGTCTCTTTGAAAGCCCATAAAAGGCACATCAACACATAAGTACCTGGCCCAGGCCGCTTAGCATGTGTACGAGCCAAACGAAAGGGACTAAACCAAACCAAGAATACCTATTCACTTTAATAGTAGGTATATAGATATAGATATAGATACAGATAGATATAGATATAGTTTGTTTTTGTCGACATTCAAATCCATCTAATGATGATCTTCTTATTATTCTACTGCCTCGGCTTACGATGCCCAATTTGTGGGGATGACCTTATCAATGCTTAAGTCGGTGACTGGGAGACTTAAGCCCCTCCCTAGGGCAAGTTCTGTGTGTGCTTGATCATCCAAAATATAGTTTGGATTGTTGGCCGCTTGGAGAACCGAGGATGGACTAATTGTGAAATATGCAAGCTTTGCAGGTGTGTCCCTAAGATGACGGCGCATATTATTATTTTTTCAATGCTAGCACTGCATAAGAATTTGAAACATGATCTTTGATTGGCTTGGCCACAACGAACTAAACCCCGAAACTTGGCACGGCCTTACCTCGGTTAAGGAATGATGGATGGAGGTAATCCCAAGGGGAAGGCCATTATGTTCCTTCTAATGTTGGTCTCATGGGTGATTTGGAATGAGGACAACTATCGAGTTTTTAGGAAGACTCTGACCATGACAACGATTATTTTCTCCTACATCAAAAGAGAGGTGGCCTTATGTTCCATCATGGGCGCCAAACTTTTAGGGGCTATTACTCTGTGAAAGTACTTCTTGTTTTCCTCCTTTGGGACTGCGGCCTCACCTTGTACATACTTCCTCACTTAATGAATCGAAAATGGCAAAGGTTTCGCCATCTTTTCAAAGATAAAAAAATCCTTCTCATCTCTTTGCATTTACAGAAATCTCAATGATCTTCTTAGCGTCCACATAGAAATAGTTATTTGTATGGATTGATGCTTCACAAAAGGATATAGAAACCACTGCATCTTTCTTGAGGAAAAGAAATACTCCAGTTATTTGTCAATCGCCTAAAAAAAGCAAAAAATATTTATTTACCAAGATTTCTTATTATCACTTGATCTAAAGCATAAATACACGATTAATTATGGCATTTCCAAATACCATATAGTCTAAAATATGAGTGCTCGTGGTAAAATTTCAGTGATTGGTTCAAGTGCGCCGCTCCTCCCGTGGATGTTTCTGTCAGGTTTCTGGCAAGCTACCTGTCCTCCTTACAGTCCATTGTGACCTGCCCTGATGTTGATTATGCCAAAGGAAAATCCCCGGTTCACTTCTGCTTCCCTCTTACTGCTCGAACATGTGATAATACCCCCATTCATATTGTTCCATGGTCACCGATGGATAGGATTGTACCCCCATTCATATTGCTACTAGGCGTGTAAAACTAAACACGAATGGTTCTATTTTGGATGGGATTGTGGTACTGGTATGCTTCTTCGAGACCACATCGGAGGCATTGTTTTCAGTCCTGTAGACATTTGTTTTCATGCAATGATGTGTTGGAAGCTGAGATTCTAGCTATCCAGGAGGGACTCATGCTAGCTCTACGATGGAGCAATCTGCCAATCGACATTGAAAGTGACATCCTGGAGGCAGTAAACATGTTGACGGGTGGAGAAACAAATAGATCAAAATACGTCTTGTTAGAGAAATCAAAGAAAGCATGTCGGAATATAGTTCTTTTGTTACTCATATCCGTCGCAGTTGTAAGGCCAACTCCATCGCGCGACCCTATCCTATCCACCCCCGTCCATTTAGGGTAAAACGGACGAATAGCGCGGCCCAGCGCACGGTCTCAAACGGACAAATGTCTGGATTCCGTCCGTTTTCGATCCATCCCCGGCACAAACTTGCGCTCGGTTTGGGGTGAAACAGACGCGCGCGGATGGCCTGGACGCACGCCCTTGTCCCCCCCGTGGCCCGCCTGTCGGGGACACTAGCAGTCCCTCCGCTCCCAACGCTTCCACCCTCTCTCTCCCGCCATGCCTCGCCGCCGCCGCCGCTATTCTCCGGCCACCTCCTCACCGCGCAGCCCCCGGCCGTTCCTACCAAACCACGTCTCGACATGGTCGCCACCACGCCCACGCCTTGGCCGTAGTTTTGGTCATCGATCGAAGGTTTGGCCGTCGCCGTCTTTGCCGGTCGCAGAGGGGACATGACTGCCGGCGACGCACCACGGCGTCCTCGGCAGCTTCCGACGAGAGCTCCACCGGCCAGTAGCCGGCCGGCAACCACCCCTGCTGCGTCGAGGTGATCATCGCGGCCTCTTCGCCACCACGCCCGCAAGGTGTTCGGCATTTTGCCCACAAAGGTATGGACAGTGGAGACGAGTTTTTCTTCCATCACTTCCTTTGTTCATCGGACGATTCGTCGTCGGATGATGACACTAGTAGAAAAAGGGTCAAACGTGAAGCACATTAGTGCCGGTTTGAATTTGAGCCGGCACTAATTGTACCATTAGTGCCGGTTCGAACGGCTATGCATTAATGCCGGTTCGTGTTGAACCTTTAGTACCGGTTCGTGCCACGAACCGGTACTAAAGGGGTGATGGCAGGCTGGCGTCAGGCCGGGGCCCCACGATCACCTTTAGTACCGGTTCGTGTCACAAACCGGTACTAAAGGGCTAACCTTTAGTACCAGTTTGTGCCACGAATCGGTACTAAAGGGGTCTGACCTATAGTACCGGTTTGTGACACAAACCGGCACTATAGGGCAATTTTCAAACTCTACCCCCCCCCTGTGTCGCCATTTCAGTTCTGAAAAAATCACAAAAAATAATAAAAACTTCAAAAAATAAAATCCTTCGAGAGGTAGTTATATTACTACATCTACTAGTTAGGAAAATTTGAAAACTTAAATTTGGACATATTTTGCAAAAAGTGTAGGGAAAATGTAAAACGGCTATAACTTTTGCATATGATGTCGGAAAAAACGTATAATATATCAAAAAATTCAGCACAAAAATCCGCATCCAATGGAGAACGCCTACGGCTTGTTTGGAATTTTTTAGAATTCTCAAAATTCCAAAAGGAAAAAAAGATATGGTCAAATTTCAGTTTTTTTTAATTTTTTTGGTTAAATCTGGTCAAACTACTTATTCAAGAAGTATTAATGTTACTACATAATTATTCAAGAATATTAGTGTTACTAAATAATTATTTCAATTTTTTGAATTTTGGTCAAATCTGGTCAAACTATGGTCAAACTGTGGTCAAACTTATTCAAGAAATATTAGCGTTACTAAATAATTACTGTTTTTTTAGAATAATAGTTTCAAACTCAAACGGTGAAATGTGTGACTTCATGCTCAAGCTAAACTCCCGAGGGTTAATAGGATTAACATCTTATTATTGTCAGGAAAACAACAAGTGTAGACTTGGAAACGAAGGAGAATAGAACCCGAAAGTTAAGCGTGCTTGGACTGGAGTAGTGAGAGGGATGGGTGACCGGTCGGGAAGTTAGATGATTTGGAATGAGTGATCCACACTTGAGTAGTTAAGAGAGGTGATTAGAGACTAAATCATCAAATAATTCAGAAAAATTAAAAATCAAAAAAAAATCAATTTTTTTCCAAAATTTTCAAAAAAAAAATCAAAAAAACCTTTAGTACCGGTTGGTGTTTAAAGCTCCGTTTTCAAAAAATTTCATACCAGGGCGTGAGCTCACGCCACGTGGTGGCACTTTAGCGCCGGTTCGTGCCGAACCGGTACTAAAGGGGGGGGGGGCTTTAGTGCCGGTTCCATAACCGGCACTAAAGGCCCTTACAAACCGGTTTTAAAGCTCCGTTTTCTACTAGTGTGAAGATATTGTGGTGGCTGCACTGGTCGTTCACGACCACATTCAACGACAGCTTCCTCGGTACAGGAGGTCACTGTGACGCCCCCGATTCAATCATACACTAATCATACACGCAAACGTGTACGATCAAGATCAGGGACTCACGGGAAGATATCACAACACAACTCTACAAATAAAATAAGTCATACAAGCATCATATTACAAGCCAGGGGCCTCGAGGGCTCGAATACAAGAGCTCGATCATAGACGAGTCAGCGGAAGCAACAATATCTGAGTACAGACATAAGTTAAACAAGTTTGCCTTAAGAAGGCTAGCACAAACTGGGATACAGATCGAAAGAGGCGCAGGCCTCCTGCCTGGGATCCTCCTAACTACTCCTGGTCGTCATCAGCGGGCAGCACGTAGTAGTAGGCACCTCCGGTGTAATAGGAGTCGTCGTCGATGGTGGCGTCTGGCTCCTGGGCTCCAACATCTGGTTGCGACAACCAGGTAGAAGGGATAGGGGAAAAGAGGGAGAAAGCAACCGTGAGTACTCATCCAAAGTACTCGCAAGCAAGGAGCTACACTACATATGCATGGGTAAAAGTGAAAAGGGCCATATCGGTGGACTGAACTGCAGAAAGCCAGAATAAGAGGGGGGATAGCTAATCCTATCGAAGACTACGCTTCTGGCAGCCTCCGTCTTGCAGCATGTAGAAGAGAGTAGACTGAAGTCCTCCAAGTAGCATCGCATAGCATAAACCTAACCGATGATCCTCCCCTCGTCGCCCTGTGAGAGAGCGATCACCGGTTGTATCTGGCACTTGGAAGGGTGTGTTTTATTAAGTATCCGGTTCTAGTTGTCATAAGGTCAAGGTACAACTCCAAATCATCCTGTTACCGAAGATCACGGCTATTCGAATAGATTAACTTCCCTGCAGGGGTGCACCACATTCCCCAACACGCTCGATCCCATTTGGCCGGACACACTTTCCTGGGTCATGCCCGGCCTCGGAAGATCAACACGTCGCAGCCCCACCTAGGCACAACAGAGAGGTCAGCACGCCGGTCTAAACCTAAGCGCACAGGGGTCTGGGCCCATCGCCCTTAGCACACCTGCACGTTGCGTACGCGGCCGAAAGCAGACCTAGCCTAGTGGCATTCCAGTCCAATCCGGCGTGCGCCACTCAGTCGCTGACGTCACGAAGGCTTCGGCTGATACCAAGACGCCGGGATACCCATAACTACTCCCGCGTAGATGGTTAGTGCGTATAGACCAAATGGCCAGACTCAGATTAAATATCCAGATCTCGTTAAGCGTGTTAAGTATGCGCGAACGTCGACCAGGGCCAGGCCCACCTCTCTCCTAGGTGGTCAGAACCTGCCCTGTCGCTCCGCCTCAAAGATCCACTCGCGGGTGCTCCTCAAGCCGACCCTTCTTTAGTCACCACATGTATCAGGTATAAAGTATATAGTATATACCCGTGATCAACCCCCGAGTGATCACGGCCCGATAGTATAGCATGGCAGACGGACAAGGATGTAGGGCCACTGATGATAAACTAGCATCCTATATTAAGCATTAGGATTGCAGGTAAAGGTAACAACAGTAGTAGCAAGGATAGGCTATGCATCAGGATAGGATTAACGGGAAGCAGTAACATGCTACACTACTCTAATGCAAGTAGTATAGAGAAGAGTAGACGATATCTGGTGATCAAAGGGGGGGCTTGCCTGGTTGCTCTGGCAAGAGAGAGGGGTCGTCAACTCCGTAGTCGTACTGGGTAGCAGCGGCGTCGGTCTCGGTGTCTATCGAGAGAAGAGGGGGGAGAAACAATAAATATTTAAGCAAGCACATGCATAGTGATGCATGACATGTCAAGTAACGGCATTAGAGGTGCCCTAATGCGGTAGTAGGTGATACCGGTGAAGGGGGATAACATCCGGGAAAGTATCTCCGGTGTTTCGCGTTTTCGGGGAGAGGAGCCAGAGGGGGAAAGTTGCGTGTTCGCTATGCTAGGGATGCGTGGCGGATGAACGGGCTGCGTATCCGGGTTCGTCTCGTCGTCCTGAGCAACTTTCATGTAGAAAGTATTTTCATCTGAGCTACGGTTTATTTTATATGATTTTCTAAAGTTTTAATCATTTTTAGAATTTATTTAACTATTTAATTCTAACATTATCCAGAATAGTGCACGCTGACGTCATCATGACGTCAGCATGACATCAGCAGTCAACAGGGAGTTGACTGGGTCAATCTGACGTGTGGGTCCCGCATGTCATACACTGTTTTAATTAACTAACAGTTAATTAGGTTAATTAGTGATTAGGTTAACCTAATTATAGTTAATTAACTTAATTAATTCCTTAATTAATTAATTAATTAATTAATTTTATTATTATTATTATTTAATTCTTTTTTTTTAATTAAAACGTTCTGGGGCGGTGGGGGCCCTTGTTAATGGCCCATAGGCCTATCGGGTCGGGCGTGCAGGCGACGGGCGCCACCCGAGTGGGCACACGCCCATGGGCGGGCAGAACCGGCGCAGTGCCGGAGCAGGGGGAGGCAGGTGGCCACGGCGCTCCATCGGCACCCTGCGGCGGCAGCAGGCGAGCAGGGGCCGCGGCGCTGAGCAGCAGTAGCATTAGGCAGCAGCAGTGAAGCGGCGACGAGCATCGACGGCGGCTCGTAAGCCGAGCGGGGAGAGGCGGCAGCAACAGCGCAGCGCAGTGGGGCGAGCAGGGCGGGCACCAATAGGCGCGGGGCACGCCGGGCGCGGCGAGGCCACGGCGGCGTCAGCAGAGCCGCGGGGGGGGAGGCCATGGCGTGAGCGCGAGGAAGAGAGGAGGGGGAAGCTCACAGGGGCGGCGTAGGGTTCGTGGCAGTGGGCTCGGGAAGGAGGACGGCGAAGGGGCGGTGTCCGGGTCGTCGGGGACGAGTGCGGCGAGGCGACGGGAGGGCGTCGCGGCGAGGGGGGTTTCGGCGACGGGGAGGTCGAGGCGGAGGTGCGGTCCAGGCGGCGACGTGCGCGCGGGAGAGAGGGGCGAGGGGATCGGGGTAGTGGGGCGATGGGGGGTGGTGCTCCGGTGGGGGGGGGGGCGCCGAGGACGGCGACGCGCGTCGGGGCGATGTCGTCGGGGGGGCCGTTCCCCTCGATCCGATCTGGATCGGGGAGGAGGGGGAGAGCGACTGGGGGAGGGGGCGAGTGGGTGACGGGGTGGGGTTAGGGTTTGGGTCGTGGGGGATATGGGGAATGGGGGGGGGGCGGCTGGGCCTTTGCCCAGTTGGGCCGGTTGGTGGCCTGGCCGGCTGGGCCGTCTGGCCCAGTGGGGGGTGCGTTTCCCTTTTGTTTTTGTTTTTGTTTTTTGTTTTTTTTTCTGCTGCACTATATTTTTGGTTTAGTAAAATATGAAAATAGCTCCAAAAATAGTGTGTCAAATTAATTCACTGTTCTAAGAAGTTTTACCTCAGAATAAAAATAGTTTAGCATTTGGTAAAATATATTAGGAGTATAACTAATTGTTTTGATGTTGTTTTAATCACTTTAGCGTATTTAAATATTTTATAAGGATGTGGTTACTCCACCAATAATAACCTATGCAATATTTGGTTCACTCCGAACATTTTAGTTTTAATATTTAAAAACTTTTATTCTTTGGTTGATTTTGAATTTGAATCAGTTTCGAACTAACACGAGATTAGGAACCGTAATCGAGGTGACGTGGCATCATTAGCAGAGGTTCACTGTAGCTTAAATATCCGGGCGTCACAATTCTCCTCCACTACAAGAAATCTCGTCCCGAGATTTAAGAGGGGGAGTAAGGGGGAAAGATCTGGTCACGAAATTCTAACGAATCTTCTCGTTCTTGGATGCTCTTCTCGAAGAGGTCGATCCATAACATTGATGTCTTCATACCTCAGCTTTGGGTCACCATGAGGAAATCATCATATTTTTCTCCGGAACTCCAACGTACTTACGAATAGGTAAGGGGCAGCTCAGCTACGACAGCATGCTTACGAGGGAAACAATCTGGGGTTAACCATGAATGAGCATAAGATTATCTCTCAAGTTGAACATATAAAACACATCGAGAGTACGATACGAAGGTATAATGGGAGGGTCCAAGCAGATAGATAGCTGCTCAAAGTCTGAACCAGAGTGAGAAAGGGGTTCAGAGCGGCGAGAGTAAGCATTGCGTCTGATACCAGAATAGAGCAGTAGGAAGGTGGCTCACGAATTACCTATGAAGCCAAGCATAAGGGATAACTTTGAAGCAGGGATGTACAGGAGAGTCAGGTTTCGATCTTGTGGAACTGTGGGTTATGGGCCCACCATGTGGGTAAAGTAGGAGGGCACTGACATCTTGCACGGTCATGATAGCAAGGCATCATGATAGCCAGGCATGTCAGAGAAGAGACTGTCGGTTATGTTGGCAACAACGTTGGTACCAAGGGCGAGGGACGAAGAGAACCATTTTCCTGCTCGTTGAACGAGGCGGACCAGTAGGCAAGATTCTCGTCCATCGGTGGTTACCGGAATGCCATCAACAAAAGTAACAGGGCCTTTCTAACAGAGTGGTACAACGAGGTGTTTACATAAGCAGGGATATATTACTACTTATACAATATAGATCACAAGAAGGTTTAAACAAACCAATGGAAAGGAAAAGTGATTATCAGCTTTAAACAGAACAATGGAAAGGAGAACGTGTTTAAACACGTATTTCAAGGGTATATTCTTCCCAAGGACAAGCAGAACATATTATCCATGACAGGATATAATGTAGAAAACTCTGTAGGTAGGGGAGAGAATTTTCATGACATTACCCGTACAACGGTGTTTGAATAATTGAGCAGGAAAAATTTAACATTAGGATTTAAATGTTCTTGTTGAAAATTGGAGTACCATATATATGCTTCGAGATAGCTTTGACATGGTATTCAGGCAAAGGTCAGACTCTGGAAACACAAAGGATCCATCAGGAATAACTTGTAGAACAAGTCTTATAGTTTCCTCATGGAAGAATGGATAACCTTGCTGAAAAGGAATCTATACCCATAGGGCCTCCGTCCGGGTGTGCTAAGCACGACATCCTTGATATAAAAGATGGTAATACTCTAAGATAAAGAAGAACAAATGTTGGATAGCAAGGATCTCCAAGTATAACTCAAAACACGAACAAGTTTGTGTCGAACGGAAGGCAATAAAGTGGTAGATGATAAAACAAATCATCAAGGGGTGAGGATGGTATTTCTCATCAAGAATTCGATATATATCTTGGAAGAGCTCAGGATGTTGATGATGACCACGACACATTTGTCGAGAGATTTCATGAAGATGTAATCGGTCGGCGATGACATCAAGTCAAATGATGATGCAGCGAAAGTCAAATAATACTTGAATAAGAACTCATAAGAAGTTATGCAGTTCCGTGATAATCTCGAGATACCAGGGGGGTAATACTCGATGACAGATCAAAGTAGAGGTTGGACTGGGGTATTGCTCTACAGAAGACAAGTGCTTAAACTTGCACGCGAAATGGTATTTAAAGGAGGACATGGTCGGAACCACTATTGCAAAAGGCCAGATCCCAGATATAAGATGAACTTATACCAAAGGAATAATTTAACTTAAGAGAAGCTTTAACGATAAGATCTACATCGTGTCCATGGGCATGAACACAAAGTTCAAGGTCGACTCCCACTTCTCCAATGCATAACCTTTCATTCACTTCTCACTTTAGAAGAAGTTGTAGTGTTGAAATTTTATCTGGCAAAATACCAGAAGTGTATGACTCGTGAAAACTTTCGAGTTCACACAGTTTTAGGGCAGGTATAGGTTCAACCCATAGGGGCATCTTAGGAACATATACCACAAGCTTTAATCGTAAATACCACCAGCTCGGAAACAAAGCATGGTTGAGGAAACAGAGGATACAATTTACTAAAGGCATTATGTATCCAAGGAAAAGGCTCACAGGCTTATTGAATATTGAGGACGTTGTTGGATAAAATCCGGCAAAGGGTCTGGTGGTCCTCAAGGGATCTGGTGTGAGCATCGGTACTCAACCAGAGGGAGAAACAATGCAAGGAGATCAGACTTTAGAAACAACTGACTAATTCAAGGCTCAAATGCAAAGGAATTATCAATTCCAAGACAAGGGATCAGAAGCAATGGCTCTGATCAGTGATGGATAAGTTGAATAGCCTTAGGGGTATGATCGATGGTCAATTGATTGGTCGAGATCCAGCTCATGTTTAAACTGGCGTCTGAGCCGGAAGGATGAATTCTAGGATCTGACTGATGATTGCGTGCATTCGCACTCATGTTGAATCAATAGGATCAAAATGACGGTGGCAAAGAATGCCAATAAGATTACTATACTTATGGGATTAACCATAATGCAAGCAAGCAAAGAATTTCAAGAGCAATAAGCTGCTAAGGATTTTCGGAAGATCGAATAGTATTTTGAAGACCATTGTGAAACACATGAACAACTGGGGGGTGAGCGGATACTCGATAAGTGCGAGAATTATCCATAGGGGTATCCAGGTGACAAGGAACAGCAAGGCAGTAAGCTCAAAGGATTATCGAAACAACCACAAGTATTACGGGTTATCTTGTAATAACAAGACCAACTGGGGATGAATGTACGAATAACAACTGCAAGTAGTTATCCACAAGGGTTGACGGTGGAAGGGGAATTGCTAATACGATGAACACAAGTTCTCGGGTTAACAGCGGAGGGTATCTTCAGGGTCTTCACGTACAGCAGACGATCATCAGTAATAAGGGGCTCTCCGGGTGAAAGAGTTAACGAGATACTAATGTTAGATTTAGAAAAATTCATTTAACCCGAATAGAAGAGAGCTCAGAGTCCCAGAGTAAGGATCGAGGAGTAAAAGATCCTAATACCACCCAGATGGCGACGTGGGCCCGTAAGGCACACAACCATGTTAGTAAAAGTTTTTTTAATGTCTAGACTCAACTTCGGCCAAGGAGTGTGGAAGGGGAATTCCTACAGGCAGTCGGCTCTGATACCAACTTGTGACGCCCCCGATTCAATCGTACACTAATCATACACGCAAACGTGTACGATCAAGATCAGGGACTCACGGGAAGATATCACAACACAACTCTACAAATAAAATAAGTCATACAAGCATCATATTACAAGCCAGGGGCCTCGATGGCTCGAATACAAGAGCTCGATCATAGACGAGTCAGCGGAAGCAACAATATCTGAGTACAGACATAAGTTAAACAAGTTTGCCTTAAGAAGGCTAGCACAAACTGGGATACAGATCGAAAGAGGCGCATGCCTCCTACCTGGGATCCTCCTAACTACTCCTGGTCGTCATCAGCGGGTAGCACGTAGTAGTAGGCACCTCCGGTGTAATAGGAGTCGTCGTCGATGGTGGCGTCTGGCTCCTGGGCTCCAACATCTGGTTGCGACAACCAGGTAGAAGGGATAGGGGAAAAGAGGGAGAAAGCAACCGTGAGTACTCATCCAAAGTACTCGCAAGCAAGGAGCTACACTACATATGCATGGGTAAAAGTGAAAAGGGCCATATCGGTGGACTGAACTGCAGAAAGCCAGAATAAGAGGGGGGATAGCTAATCCTGTCGAAGACTACGCTTCTGGCAGCCTCCGTCTTGCAGCATGTAGAAGAGAGTAGACTAAAGTCCTCCAAGTAGCATCGCATAGCATAAACCTAACCGATGATCCTCCCCTCGTCGCCCTGTGAGAGAGCGATCACCGGTTGTATCTGGCACTTGGAAGGGTGTGTTTTATTAAGTATCCGGTTCTAGTTGTCATAAGGTCAAGGTACAACTCCAAATCATCCTGTTACCGAAGATCACGGCTATTCGAATAGATTAACTTCCCTACAGGGGTGCACCACATTCCCCAACACGCTCGATCCCATTTGGCCGGACACACTTTCCTGGGTCATGCCCGGCCTCGGAAGATCAACACGTCGCAGCCCCACCTAGGCACAACAGAGAGGTCAGCACGCCGGTCTAAACCTAAGCGCACAGGGGTCTGGGCCCATCGCCCTTAGCACACCTGCACGTTGCGTACGCGGCCAAAAGCAGACCTAGCCTAGTGGCGTTCCAGTCCAATCCGGCGCGTGCCACTCAGTCGCTGACGTCACGAAGGCTTCGGCTGATACCACGACGCCGGGATACCCATAACTACTCCCGCGTAGATGGTTAGTGCGTATAGACCAAATGGCCAGACTCAGATTAAATATCCAGATCTCGTTAAGCGTGTTAAGTATGCGCGAACGTCGACCAGGGCCAGGCCCACCTCTCTCCTAGGTGGTCGGAACCTGCCCTGTCGCTCCGCCTCAAAGATCCACTCGCGGGTGCTCCTCAAGCCGACCCGTCTTTAGTCACCACATGTATCAGGTATAAAGTATATAGTATATACCCGTGATCAACCCCCGAGTGATCACGGCCCGATAGTATAGCATGGCAGACGGACAAGGATGTAGGGCCACTGATGATAAACTAGCATCCTATATTAAGCATTAGGATTGCAGGTAAAGGTAACAACAGTAGTAGCAAGGATAGGCTATGCATCAGGATAGGATTAACGGGAAGCAGTAACATGCTACACTACTCTAATGCAAGCAGTATAGAGAAGAGTAGACGATATCTGGTGATCAAAGGGGGGGCTTGCCTGGTTGCTCTGGCAAGAGAGAGGGGTCGTCAACTCCGTAGTCGTACTGGGTAGCAGCGGCGTCGGTCTCGGTGTCTATCGAGAGAAGAGGGGGGAGAAACAATAAATATTTAAGCAAGCATATGCATAGTGATGCATGACATGTCAAGTAACGGCATTAGAGGTGCCCTAATGCGGTAGTAGGTGATACCGGTAAAGGGGGATAACATCCGGGAAAGTATCTCCGGTGTTTCGTGTTTTCGGGGAGAGGAGCCGGAGGGGGAAAGTTGCGTGTTCGCTATGCTAGGGATGCGTGGCGGATGAACGGGCTGCGTATCCGGGTTCGTCTCGTCGTCCTGAGCAACTTTCATGTAGAAAGTATTTTCATCTAAGCTACGGTTTATTTTATATGATTTTCTAAAGTTTTAATCATTTTTAGAATTTATTTAACTATTTAATTCTAACATTATCCAGAATAGTGCACGCTGACGTCATCATGACGTCAGCATGACATCAGCAGTCAACAGGGAGTTGACTGGGTCAATCTGACGTGTGGGTCCCGCATGTCATACACTGTTTTAATTAACTAACAGTTAATTAGGTTAATTAGTGATTAGGTTAACCTAATTATAGTTAATTAACTTAATTAATTCCTTAATTAATTAATTAATTAATTTTATTATTATTATTATTATTTAATTCTTTTTTTTAATTAAAACGTTCTGGGGCGGTGGGGGCCCTTGTCAATGGCCCATAGGCCTATCGGGTCGGGCGTGCAGGCGACGGGCGCCACCCGAATGGGCACACGCCCATGGGCGGGCAGAACCGGCGCAGTGCCGGAGCAGGGGGAGGCCGGTGGCCACGGCGCTCCATCGGCACCCTGCGGCGGCGCAGGCGAGCAGGGGCCGCGGCGCTGAGCAGCAGTAGCATTAGGCAGCAGCAGTGAAGCGGCGACGAGCATCGACGGCGGCTCGTAAGCCGAGCGGGGAGAGGCGGCAGCAACAGCGCAGCGCAGTGGGGCGAGCAGGGCGGGCACCAATAGGCGCGGGGCACGGCGGGCGCGACGAGGCCACGGCGGCGTCAACAGAGCCGCGGGGGGGGGAGGGCCATGGCGTGAGCGCGAGGAAGAGAGGAGGGGGAAGCTCACAGGGGCGGCGTAGGGTTCGTGGCAGTGGGCTCGGGAAGGAGGACGACGAAGGGGCGGTGTCCGGGTCGTCGGGGACGAGTGCGGCGAGGCGACGGGAGGGCGTCGCGGCGAGGGGGGTTTCGGCGACGGGGAGGTCGAGGCGGAGGCGCGGTCCAGGCGGCGACGTGCGCGTGGGGGAGAGGGGCAAGGGGATCGGGGTAGTGGGGCGATGGGGGGGTGGTGCTCCG
The DNA here is from genome assembly GCF_018294505.1 of Triticum aestivum. NCBI lineage: Eukaryota > Viridiplantae > Streptophyta > Magnoliopsida > Poales > Poaceae > Triticum > Triticum aestivum. Next base: position 326,531,121 of record NC_057806.1, on the reverse strand, counting down.
GTGGGGGGGGGCGCCGAGGACGGCGACGCGCGTCGGGGCGATGTCGTCGGGGGGGCCGTTCCCCTCGATCCGATCTGGATCGGGGAGGAGGGGGGGAGAGCGACTGGGGGAGGGGGCGAGTGGGTGACGGGGTGGGGTTAGGGTTTGGGTCGTGGGGGATATGGGGAATGGGGGGGGGCGGCTGGGCCTTTGCCCAGTTGGGCCGGTTGGTGGCCTGGCCGGCTGGGCCGTCTGGCCCAGTGGGGGGTGCGTTTCCCTTTTGTTTTTGTTTTTGTTTTTTGTTTTTTTTCTGCTGCACTATATTTTTGGTTTAGTAAAATATGAAAATAGCTCCAAAAATAGTGTGTCAAATTAATTCACTGTTCTAAGAAGTTTTACCTCAGAATAAAAATAGTTTAGCATTTGGTAAAATATATTAGGAGTATAACTAATTGTTTTGATGTTGTTTTAATCACTTTAGCGTATTTAAATATTTTATAAGGATGTGGTTACTCCACCAATAATAACCTATGCAATATTTGGTTCACTCCGAACATTTTAGTTTTAATATTTAAAAACTTTTATTCTTTGGTTGATTTTGAATTTGAATCAGTTTCGAACTAACACGAGATTAGGAACCGTAATCGAGGTGACGTGGCATCATTAGCAGAGGTTCACTGTAGCTTAAATATCCGGGCATCATAGTCGCTCCCCGGTCGTGCTCCCAACCTAAACCGCAAGAGAGAGACCACGCCCTGCTCTATGCTGATTACTTTGCCAACAACCCTCTCTTCAAGCCGGATAAATTCCGTCGCTGTTTTCGAATGGCTAGGCATGTGTTCAATCTTATCCGAGAGGGAGTGGTTGCTCATGACCCATACTTCGAGTGCAAGACGGATGCCCTTGGCAAGCTTGGATTCTCCTCTTACCAGAAATGCACTGCGGCCATCCGCATGCTTGCATATGGAATTCCAGGCGATCTGGTGGATGAGTATTGTTGGGGAACGTAGTAATTTCAAAAAAAATCCTACGCACACGCAAGATCATGGTGATGCATAGCAACAAGAGGGGAGAGTGTGATCTACGTACCCTTGTAGACCGACAGCGGAAGCGTTAGCACAACGCGGTTGATGTAGTCGTACGTCTTCACGACCCGACGGATCAAGCACCGAAACTACGGCACCTCCGAGTTCTAGCACACGTTCAGCTCGATGATGATCCCCGGACTCCGATCCAGCAAAGTGTCGGGGAAGAGTTCCGTCAGCACAACGGCGTGGTGAGGATCTTGATGTACTACCATCGCAGGGCTTCGCCTAAGCACCGCTACAATATTATCGAGGATTATGGTGGAAGGGGGCACCGCACACGGCTAAGAATATGATCACGTGGATCAACTTGTGTGTCTAGGGGTGCCCCCTGCCTCCGTATTTAAAGGAGCAGGGGAAGGTGCGGCCGGCCAGGAAGAGGGCGCGCCAGGAGGAGTCCTACTCCCACCGGGAGTAGGATTCCCCCCTTTTTCCTAGTTGGAATAGGATTCGGGAGGGGGAAAGAGGAGAGAGAGAAGGAAGGGGGGGGGGCGCCGCCCCCCTCTCCTTGTCCTATTCGGACTAGGGGGGAGGGGCGCGCGGCCCAGCCCTGGCCACCTCTCCTCTCTTCCACTAAAGCCCACTAAGGCCCATATACCTCCCGGGGGCTTCCGGTAACCTCCCGGTACTCCGGTAAAATCCTGATTTCACCCGGAACACTTTCGATATCCAAATATAGGCTTCCAATATATCAATCTTTATGTCTCGACCATTTCGAGACTCCTCATCATGTCCGTGATCACATCCGGGACTCTGAACAAACTTCGGTACATCAAAATGCATAAACTCATAATATAACTATCATCAAAACCTTAAGCGTGCGGACCCTACGGGTTCGAGAACAATGTAGACATGACCGAGACACGTCTCCGGTCAATAACCAATAGCGGAACCTGGATGCTCATATTGGCTCCCACATATTCTACGAAGATCTTTATCGGTAAGACCGCATAACAACATACGTTGTTCCCTTTGTCATCGGTATGTTACTTGCCCGAGATTCGATCGTCGGTATCTCAATACCTAGTTCAATCTCGTTACCGGCAAGTCTCTTTACTCGTTTCGTAATACATCATCTTGCAACTAACTCATTAGTTGTAATGCTTGCAAGGCTTATGTGATGTGCATTACCGAGAGGGCCCAGAGATACCTCTCCGACAATCGGAGTGACAAATCCTAATCTCGAAATACGCCAACCCAACATGTACCTTTGGAGACACCTGTAGAGCTCCTTTATAATCACCCAGTTACGTTGTGACGTTTGGTAGCACACAAAGTGTTCCTCCGGCAAACGGGAGTTGCATAATCTCATAGTCATAGGAACATGTATAAGTCATGAAGAAAGCAATAGCAACATATTAAACGACCGGGTGCTAAGCTAATGGAATGGGTCATGTCAATCACATCATTCTCCTAATGATGTGATCCCATTAATCAAATGACAACACATGTCTATGGTTAGGAAACATAACCATCTTCGATTAACGAGCTAGTCAAGTAGAGGCATACTAGTGACGTTTGGTTTGTCTATGTATTCACACAAGTATTATGTTTCCGGATAATACAATTCTAGCATGAATAATAAATATTTATCATGATATGAGGAAATAAAATAATAACATTATTATTTCCTCTAGGGCATATTTCCTTCAGTCTCCCACTTGCACTAGAGTCAATAATCTAGATTACACAGTAATAATTCTAACACCCATGGAGCTTTGGTGTTGATCATGTTTTGCTCGTGGAAGAGGCTTAGTCAACGGGTCTGCTATATTCAGATCCGTATGTATCTTGCAAACCTCTATGTCTCCCACCTGGACTAGATCCCGGATGGAATTGAAGCGTCTCTTGATGTGCTTGGTTCTCTTGTGAAATCTGGATTCCTTTGCCAAGGCAATTGCACCAGTATTGTCACAAAAGATTTTCATTGGACCCGATGCACTAGGTATGACACCTAGATCGGATATGAACTCCTTCATCCAGACTCCTTCGTTTGCTGCTTCGAAGCAGCTATGTACTCCGCTTCACATGTAGATCTCGCCACAACGCTTTGTTTAGAACTGCACCAACTGACAGCTCCACCGTTTAATGTAAACACGTATCCGGTTTGCGATTTAGAATCGTCCGGATCAGTGTCAAAGCTTGCATCAACGTAACCATTTACGATGAGCTCTTTGTCACCTCCATATATGAGAAACATATCCTTAGTCTAGTGATCAACTCCTGGATTACTTTGGTACCTCCCTGCTAGACTTATAGCAAGACATACATCAGTTCTGGTACACAGCATTGCATACATGATAGAGCCTATGGCTAAAGCATAGGGAACATCTTCCATTTTCTCTCTATCTTCTGCATTGGTCGGGGATTGAGTCTTACTCAATTTCACACCTTGTAACACAGGTAAGAATCCTTTCTTTGCTTGATCCATTTTGAACTTCTTCAAAACTTTGTCAAGGTATGTGCTTTGTGAAAGTCCAATTAAGCGTCTTGATCTATCTCTATAGATCTTAATGCCCAATATGTAAGCAGCTTCACCGAGGTCTTTAATTGAAAAACTCTTATTCAAGTATCCTTTTATGCTATCCAGAAATTCTATATCATTTCCGATTAGCAATATGTCATCTACATATAATATCAGAAATGCTACAGAGCTCCCACTCACTTTCTTGAAAATACAGGCTTCTCCAAAAGTCTGTACAAAACCAAATGCTTTGATCACACTATCAAAGCGTTTATTCCAACTCCGAGAGGCTTGCACCAGTCCATAAATGGATCGCTGGAGCTTGCACACTTTGTTAGCTCCCTTTGGATCGACAAAACCTTCCGGCTACATCATATACAACTCTTCTTGCAGAAATCCATTCAGGAATGCAGTTTTGACATCCATTTGCCAAATTTCATAATCATAAAATGCGGCAATTGCTAACATGATTCGGACAGACTTAAGCATCGCTACGGGTGAGAAGGTCTCAATGTAGTCAATCCCTTGAACTTGCCGAAAACCTTTTGCGACAAGTCGAGCTTTGTAGACAGTAATATTACCGTCAGCGTCAGTCTTCTTCTTGAAGATCCATTTATTCTCAATTGCTTGTCGATCATTGGGCAAATCAACCAAAGTCCATACTTTGTTCTCATATATGGATCCCATCTCAGATTTCATGGCTTCAAGCCATTTTGCGGAATCTGGGCTCACCATCGCTTCTTCATAGTTCGTAGGTTCATCATGATCTAGTAGCATGACTTCCAGAACAGGATTACCGTACCACTCTGGAGCGGATCTTACTCTGGTTGATCTACGAGGTTCGGTAGTATCTTGTTCTGAAGTTTCATGATCATTATCATTAGCTTCCTCACTAATTGGTGTAGGTGTCACAGAAACTGATTTCTGTGATGTACTACTTTCCAATAAGGGAGCAGGTACAGTTACCTCGTCAAGTTCTACTTTCCTCCCACTCACTTCTTTCGAGAGAAACTCCTTCTCTAGAAAGTTTCTGAATTTAGCAAAAAAAGTCTTGCCTTCGGATCTGTGATAGAAGGTGTATCCAATAGTTTCCTTTGGATATCCTATGAAGACACATTTCTCCGATTTGGGTTCGAGCTTATCAGGTTGAAGTTTTTTCACATAAGCATCGCAGCCCCAAACTTTCAGAAACGACAACTTTGGTTTCTTGCCAAACCACAGTTCATATGGCGTCGTCTCAACGGATTTTGATGGTGCCCTATTTAAAACGTGAATGCGGCCGTCTCTAGAGCATATCCCCAAAACGATAGCGGTAAATCAATAAGAGACATCATAGATCGCACCATATCTAGTAAAGTACGATTATGACGTTCGGACACACCATTACACTGTGGTGTTCCGGGTGGCGTGAGTTGCGAAACTATTCCACATTGTTTTAAATGTACACCAAACTCGTAACTCAAATATTCTCCTCCACGATCAGATCGTAGGAATTTTATTTTCTTGTTACGATGATTTTCAACTTCACTCTGAAATTCTTTGAACTTTTCAAATGTTTCAGACTTATGTTTCATTAAGTAGATATACCCATATCTGCTTAAGTCATCTGTGAAGGTGAGAAAATAACGATATCCGCCACGAGCCTCAACATTCATCGGACCACATACATCTGTATGTAGGATTTCCAATAAATTTGTTGCTCTCTCCATAGTACCGGAGAACGGTGTTTTTGTCATCTTACCCATAAGGCACGGTTCGCAAGTACCAAGTGATTCATAATCAAGTGGTTCCAAAAGCCCATCAGTATGGAGTTTCTTCATGCGCTTTATACCGATATGACCCAAACGGCAGTGCCACAAATAAGTTGCACTATCATTATCAACTCTGCATCTTTTGGTTTCAACACTATGAATATGTGTGTCACTACTATCGAGATTTAATAAGAATAGACCACTCTTTAAGGGTGCATGACCATAAAAGATATTACTCATGTAAATAGAACAACCATTATTCTCTGATTTAAATGAATAACCATCTCGCATCAAACAAGATCCAGATATAATGTTCATGCTCAACGCTGGCACCAAATAACAATTATTTAGGTCTAATACTAATCCCGAAGGTAGATGTAGAGGTAGCGTGCCGACTGCGATCACATCGACTTTGGAACCATTTCCCACGCGCATCGTCACCTCGTCCTTAGCCAATCTTCGCTTAATCCGTAGTCCCTGTTTCGAGTTGCAAATATTAGCAACAGAACCAGTATCAAATATCCAGGTGCTACTGCAAGCATTAGTAAGGTACACATCAATAACATGTATATCACATATACCTTTGTTCACCTTGCCATCCTTCTTATCCGCCAAATACTTGGGGCAGTTTCGCTTCCAGTGACCAGTCTGCTTGCAGTAGAAGCACTCAGTTTTAGGCTTAGGTCCAGGTTTGGGTTTCTTCTCTTGAGTAGCAACTTGCTTGCTGTTCTTTTTGAAGTTCCCCTTCTTCTTCCCTTTCCCCTTTTTCTTGAAACTAGTGGTCTTGTTGACCATCAACACTTGATGCTCCTTCTTGATTTCTACCTCCGCAGCTTTCAGCATTGCGAAGAGCTCGGGAATAGTCTTATTCATCCCTTGCATATTATAGTTCATCACGAAGCTCTTGTAGCTTGGTGGCAGTGATTGGAGAATTCTGTCAATGACGCAATCATCTGGAAGATTAACTCCCAATTGAATCAAGTGATTATTATACCCAGACATTTTGAGTATATGCTCACTGACAGAACTGTTCTCCTCCATCTTGCAGCTATAGAACTTACTGGAGACTTCATATCTCTCAATCAGGGCATTTGCTTGAAATATTAACTTCAACTCCTGGAACATCTCATGTGCTCCATGACGTTCAAAACGTCATTGAAGTCCCGATTCTAAACCGTAAAGCATGGCACACTATACTATCGAGTAGTCATCAGCTTTGCTCTGCCAGACGTTCGTAACATCTGGTGTTGCTCCAGCAGCAGGCCTGGCACCCAGCGGTGCTTCCAGGACGTAATTCTTCTGTGCAGCAATGAGGATAATCCTCAAGTTACGGACCCAGTCCGTGTAATTGCTACCATCATCTTTCAACTTTGCTTTCTCAAGGAACGCATTAAAATTCAACGGAACAACAGCACGGGCCATCTATCTACAATCAAACATAAACAAGCAAGATACTATCAGGTACTAAGTTTCACGATGAATTTAGGTTCAATTAATCATATTACTTAAAGAACTCCCACTTAGATAGACATCCCTCTAATCCTCTAAGTGATTACGTGATCCAAATCAACTAAACCATGTCCGATCATCACGTGACATGGAGTAGTTTCATTGGTGAACATCACTATGTTGATCATATCTACTATATGATTCACGCTCGACCTTTCGGTCTCTGTGTTCCGAGGCCATATTTGTATATGCTTGGCTCGTCAAGTATAACCTGAGTATTCCGCATGTGCAACTGTTTTGCACCCGTTGTATTTGAACGTGGAGCCTATCACACCCGATCATCACGTGGTGTCTCAGCACGAAGAACTTTCGCAACGGTGCATACTCAGGGAGAACACTTCTTGATAATTAGTGAGAGATCATCTTATAATGCTACCGTCAATCAAAGCAAGATAAGATGCATAAAAGATAAACATCACATGCAATCAATATAAGTGATATGATATGGCCATCATCATCTTGTGCTTGTGATCTCCATCTTCGAAGCACCGTCGTGATCACCATCGTCACCGGTGCGACACCTCGATCTCCATCGTAGCATCATTGTCGTCTCGCCAATCTTATGCTTCCACGACTATCACTACCGCTTAGTGATAAAGTAAAGCATTACAGCGCGATTGCATTGCATACAATAAAGCGACAACCATATGGCTCCTGCCAGTTGCCAATAACTCGGTTACAAAACATGATCATCTCATACAATAAAATTTAGCATCATGTCTTGACCATATCACATCACAACATGCCCTGCAAAAACAAGTTAGACGTCCTCTACTTTGTGGTTGCAAGTTTTACGTGGCTGCTATGGGCTTAAGCAAGAACCAATTTTACCTACGCATAAAAACCACAACGATAGTTTGTCAAGTTGGTGTTGTTTTAATCTTCGCAAGGACCGGGCGTAGCCACACTCGGTTCAACTAAAGTTGGAGAAACTGTCACCCGCTAGCCACCTTTGTGCAAAGCACGTCGGGAGAACCGGTCTCGCGTAAGCGTACGCGTAATGTCGGTCTGGGCCGCTTCGTCCAACAATACCGCCGAACCAAAGTATGACATGCTGGTAAGCAGTATGACTTATATCGCCCACAACTCACTTGTGTTCTACTCGTGCATATAACATCAACACATAAAACCTAGGCTCTGATACCACTGTTGGGGAACGTAGTAATTTCAAAAAAATTCCTACGCACACGCAAGATCATGGTGATGCATAGCAACAAGAGGGGAGAGTGTGATCTACGTACCCTTGTAGACCGACAGCGGAAGCGTTAGCACAACGCGGTTGATGTAGTCGTACGTCTTCACGGCCCGACCGATCAAGCACCGAAACTACGACACCTCCGAGTTCTAGCACATGTTCAGCTCGATGACAATCCCCGGACTCCTATCCAGCAAAGTGTCGGGGAAGAGTTCCGTCAGCACAACGGCGTGGTGACGATCTTGATGTACTACCGTCGCAAGGCTTGGCCTAAGCACCGCTACACTATTATCGAGGATTATGGTGGAAGGGGGCACCGCACACGGCTAAGAATATGATCATGTGAATCAACTTGTGTGTCTAGGGGTGCCCCCTGCCTCCGTATATAAAGGAGCAGGGGAAGGTGCGGCCGGCCAGGAGGAGGGCGCGCCAGGAGGAGTCCTACTCCCACCGGGAGTAGGATTCCCCCCTTTTTCCTAGTTGGAATAGGATTCGGGAGGGGGAAAGAGGAGAGAGAGAAGGAAGGGGGGCGCCCCCCCCCTCTCCTTGTCCTATTCGGACTAGGGGGGGAGGGGCGCGCGGCCCAGCCCTGGCCACCTCTCCTCTCTTCCACTAAAGCCCACTAAGGCCCATATACCTCCCGGGGGGTTCCGGTAACCTCCCGGTACTCCGGTAAAATCCCGATTTCACCCGGAACACTTCTGATATCCAAATTGATGAGGACATCAATACCATTGTTACACCCACAGCTCCTACTGTTACATATACTGGACCAATTACTAGAGCTCGCGCACGCCAATTAAATTACCAGGTACTTTCGTTTCTTGGTAATGATTCTAATGTTCATGAGATTATGATGCTGCCTAAATTGGATACATTTGTTTTGCTTACAAATGAAGGGCCTAGCTTGGAGAAGGATGAACATTGGAGCAAGAACACGCATGGAGTTGATGGCATGCGCAAGGGGATCAAGAACGGAGTTACAAGTGATGATTTCAGGACTTTGAAGCCGCCATAAGGAGTGCATGAAGCCTTGGACGAAATATACAAGATGCCACTTCATAATATTCGTCCATAGGCTATTCTAGGTGTTGCGTCACCTTATTAATGGGCCAGGCCCATGTAATTTCGAAATATTTAAGTATAGGCTATTTTTAGAGTCCGTATGTGTGGGGAAACAAGAGTTAGGGTTGGTTTCGGACCCCACCCTCAAGGGCCACGAAATTCCCCCCTCTTCCTCCATATATACAGCCCTTAGGGCGTCGTTTAGACTTTGGGTTTTGTTTAGATTATAAGTTCGCCATAGCTGCAACTTCGCGTACTTCGTTTGTGTCCAACGACCAGACCAAGACGTCACAGAACCCCACCTTGATCAATAAAGCTTTCATCTTATATTCGCAATATCCCGATTGCAATCTCAGTTCCTTGCTTGTTCTTCGTTTGCTCGTAGGAAACAGACCCTTGTGGTCAGGTTGATCGTGCTCCGGCGTGGTCAATAATCCTCGGAAGTTGGTTTAGCGATTGCTAAGGCGCGACGTCTCGCACGTTCGTAGTCGGATCATCAAGGTCGACTCCCACAGAAAACGATAGCCACCATCTCATCGAAACATCGGGACACCTTAGCCTCTATCACAAATATAGGCTTTCAATATATCAATCTTTATGTCTCGACCATTTCGAGACTCCTCGTCATGTCCATGATCACATCCGGGACTCCGAACAAACTTCGGTACATCAAAATGCATAAACTCATAATATAACTGTCATCAAAACCTTAAGTGTGCGGACCCTACGGGTTTGAGAACAATGTAGACATGACCGAGACACGTCTCCGGTCAATAACCAATAGCGGAACCTGGATGCTCATATTGGCTCCCACATATTCTACGAAGATCTTTATCAGTAAGACCGCATAACAACATACGTTGTTCCCTTTGTCATCGGTATGTTACTTGCCCGAGATTCCATCGTCGGTATCTCAATACCTAGTTCAATCTCGTTACCGGCAAGTCTCTTTACTCGTTTCGTAATACGTCATCTTGCAACTAACTCATTAGTTGTAATGCTTGCAAGGCTTATGTGATGTGCATTACCGAGAGGGCCCAGAGATACCTCTCCGACAATCGGAGTGACAAATCCTAATCTTGAAATACGCCAACCCAACATGTACCTTTGGAGACACCTGTAGAGCTCCTTTATAATCACCCAGTTACGTTGTGACGTTTGGTAGCACACAAAGTGTTCCTCCGGCAAACGGGAGTTGCATAATCTCATAGTCATAAGAACATGTATAAGTCATGAAGAAAGCAATAGCAACATATTAAACGATCGGGTGCTAAGCTAATGGAATGGGTCATGTCAATCACATCATTCTCCTAATGATGTGATCCCATTAATCAAATGACAACACATGTCTATGGTTAGGAAACATAACCATCTTCGATTAACGAGCTAGTCAAGTAGAGGCATACTAGTGACGTTTGGTTTGTCTATGTATTCACACAAGTATTATGTTTCCGGATAATACAATTCTAGCATGAATAATAAATATTTATCATGATATGAGAAAATAAAATAATAACATTATTATTGCCTCTAGGGCATATTTCCTTCAAGTATGTGCTTATGAGTGAGACAACATGTCTGATGTCAATGTACAAGTTTTGCCAGGCTGTGATCGAGGTGTTTGGCCCAGAGTACTTGAGGCAGCCCACTGCCGCTGATACAGAGAGATTGTTGGCGACCAACACAGCTAGAGGCTTTCCAGGCATGCTTGGAAACATAGATTGTATGCACTGGGAGTGGAAAAACTGTCCATTTGCTTGGCAAGGCCAGTACAAAGGGCATGTCAAGGCGTGCACTGTCATATTAGAAGCGGTGGCATCACATGATCTTTGGATATGGCATTCTTTCTTCGGCATGGCAGGTTCTCACAATGATATCAACGTGCTGCAGCGTTCTCCAGTCTTCACGAGGCTTGCAGAAGGCCACTCCCCACCTGTCAACTTTGAGATCAACAGCCACCATTACAACAAGGGATACTATCTAGCAGATGGTATATATCCTCAGTGGTCAACTTTTGTGAAGACAATCTCGAAACCCCAAGGTGAGAATAGAAAGAGATTTTCCCAAATGCAAGAGAGTGTTAGAAAGGATGTGGAACGTGCTTTTGGTGTGCTTCAATCCTGGTGGGGTATCGTTTGAAACCTTGCACTGTCATGGGATGAAAGTAAGCTTTGGGAGGTGATTGTGACGCCCCGAGACCGATGCGCCATGTGTCTTCCAGTTATTCGCTGTTGTTGCCTTGTCATTGCTTGCGTGTCGTGCATTTCATATCATGTCATCATGTGCATTGCATCATCATGTTTTAAAACTTGCATTCGTCTGGGTTCTCCGAGTTCTCTCCGTTGTCCGTTCTGAGCCCAGACACACTTGCACGCGCCCACGGCACGTCCGAAATATTATTTTATAAGTGGCCGGAAAATGTTCTCGGAATGGGTTGAAAGTTGGTGTGTGGTCTTATTATAGTGTAGATAGATCACCTGTCAAGTTTCATCACATTTGGAGTTCGTTTCATAGCCCAACCGTAAAACTATAGCGGCATTATAGCCGGGCACACGTCGAACGTTTTCGGTCTCCGGAAACAGTCGTCGGGCCTCTCTCTCTTCTCTTCTCTCAGCCTGAGGCCTTCTGCACAGTCCACTCCCACTCACCGCCAGGCCCTACCTAACCTCTCTCGTCAGCTCGCGACCCTCCTCGCGCGCGCGTCCGAAAGCTGTCCCGGACCCGACCCGGACAGTCGTCACCGTTGGATCCGGATCATCCCCAAACATCTACAAAACGTCTCCATTTTCTTTTTTGGACTCCCTAGCTATTTTATCCGTGATCGTCTGATTGCGATCGTAGGGTCTAGATAGCCCCTAACCTAATCCGTGATGTATATATTTAGTCTACCCCTAGTCCATTTTAAACCTAACTCTTTTTCCTAGGGATCCTCCTAGCCACCGCCACCCCACTGTCTCTTCTCTATTTCCATGCCCGACCAACCACTGCGCTCCGTTCCTCGATCCCCTCGTTTCTATGCTTCCGGACGCGTCTAGCGCCCGCCGCTCCTCGCGACAGCGCGCCCACAGGGCAGCATCCCCGGCCGCAGCTCCACGCCACCGGAGCGCCAGGCCAAGACTCCCTCGCCTTTTCCCTTTCCTTCTTCCCTCTGTTTCATCTCCATCATCTCATCTCTCTCTTCCTCTGTGTCTTCTCGCAGGGAACGATGGAAGTCAGCCTTGGCTGGGTCTCCGTGCCACTCCAGCGAACCAGTCTCCACGACAGCGCCGACCGCCCTTCCCTAGCTCGATCGATCCAGGATCCCGTTGCCTCTCCTTTTCCCTCCTTTTTCTCATCTCTCTCTTTCTCTCATGACCGCCTCTCGGTGTTTTTCTTCACAACGCAACCGCCATGGCCACCGCCCGTTCGTCATGCTAGATCCGGCCAGCTCCAGCCTGTCCCCGCCAAATCCACGTCGTCCATCTCCCTCCGCCTCGCCAAGTCCTCAGTGGTCAACTTTTGTGAAGACAATCTCGAAACCCCAAGGTGAGAATAGAAAGAGATTTGCCCAAATGCAAGAGAGTGTTAGAAAGGATGTGGAACGTGCTTTTGGTTGCTTCAATCCTGGTGGGGTATCATTTGAAACCTTGCACTGTCATGGGATGAAAGTAAGCTTTGGGAGGTGATTGTGACGCCCCGAGACCGATGCGCCAGGTGTCTTCCAGTTATTCGCTGTTGTTGCCTTGTCATTGCTTGCGTGTCGTGCATCTCATATCATGTCATCATGTGCATTGCATCATCATGTTTTAAAACTTGCATTCGTCCGGGTTCTCCGAGTTCTCTCTGTTGTCCGTTCTGAGCCCAGACACACTTGCACGCGCCCGCGGCACGTCCGAAATATTATTTTATAAGTGGCCGGAAAATGTTCTCGGAATGGGTTGAAAGTTGGTGTGTGGTCTTATTATAGTGTAGATAGATCGCCTGTCAAGTTTCATCACATTCGGAGTTCGTTTCATAGCCCAACCGTAAAACTATAGCGGCATTATAGCCGGGCACACGTCGAACGTTTTCGGTCTCCGGAAACAGTCGCCGGGCCTCTCTCTCTTCTCTTCTCTCAGCCTGAGGCCTTCTGCACAGTCCACTCCCACTCACCGCCAGGCCCTACCTAACCTCTCTCGTCAGCTCGTGACCCTCCTCGTGCGCGCGTCCGAAAGCTGTCCCGGACCCGACCCGGACAGTCGTCACCGTTGGATCCGGATCATCCCCAAACATCTACAAAACGTCTCCATTTTCTTTTTTGGACTCCCTAGCTATTTTATCCGTGATCGTCCGATTGCGATCGTAGGGTCTAGATAGCCCCTAACCTAATCCGTGATGTATATATTTAGTCTACCCCTAGTCCATTTTAAACCTAACCCTTTTTCCTAGGGATCCTCCTAGCCACCGCCACCCCACTGTCTCTTCTCTATTTCCATGCCCGACCAACCACTGCGCTCCGTTCCTCGATCCCCTCGTTTCTGTGCTTCCGGACGCGTCCAGCGCCCGCCGCTCCTCGCGACAGCGCGCCCACAGGGCAGCATCCCCGGCCGCAGCTCCACGCCACCGGAGCGCCAGGCCAAGACTCCCTCGCCTTTTCCCTTTCCTTCTTCCCTCCGTTTCATCTCCATCATCTCATCTCTCTCTTCCTCTGTGTCTTCTCGCAGGGAACGATGGAAGTCAGCCTTGGCTGGGTCTCCATGGCACTCCAGCGAACCAGTCTCCACGACAGCGCCGACCGCCCTTCCCTAGCTCAATCGATCCAGGACCCCGTTGCCTCTCCTTTTCCCTCCTTTTTCTCATCTCTCTCTTTCTCTCATGACCGCCTCTCGGTGTTTTTCTTCACAACGCAACCGCCATGGCCACCGCCCGTTCGTCATGCTGGATCCGGCCAGCTCCAGCCTGTCCCCGCCAAATCCACGTCGTCCATCTCCCTCCGCCTCGCCAAGTCCCACGCTGCCGCTGCTCTTCTTCCTGTCGAGAAGACGAGGATGGCGCCTCTGTCGCGAGGGAGACGAGCGCCTCGCCGCGAGAGCTCCTATGCGCCGCTCGCTGCGGCGAATTGTAGAGCGGACACACAGGCGCGTCTCCAGCTGGGCCGGCCCATTCGCGCAACGCAATGAAAAAATCCAAAAAAACTTTGCTGGAGAGACGGATCGAACCAAGGACCTCCATCTTTGTACGCACAAGCATAACCATCACAATAGACAAGGTTTCTTGGTTTGCTATGGCGTGCGGAGCTAAATGTAATGGAGACCTGAACATTTTCTCAAATTCCTAACGAGGAAATTATTTTGAAAAGGTGTTTCTTAAAAAGCGATCACTTTCCAAGTTTTAGAAGAAAAACTAAAAGGCATGAAGAAATTTTTGATAAACTGAACACTTTTTAAAATCCTAAACATTTTTTGAATTTAGGGAACAAAATTTTGAAATCGAGAACAGAATTTGAACATGAACATTTCTTAAAGCACGAACATTTTTTAAATCTTGAGAACAAATTTTGAAACGGAGAACAAATTCGTAAGCGCGGAAATTTGAGAACAAAATTTGAACATGAACATTTTTTAAAGCACGAACATTTTTTTAATCTTGAGAACAAAATTTGAAACACAAAACAAATTTGGAAGCGTGGATTTTTTTTGAATCTTGAGAACAAATTTTTAAACATAGAATAATATTGGAAGCGCGAACAATTTCTTAAAGCACGAACATTTTTTGAATATTGAGAACAAATTTTAAAACAGAGAACAAATTTGAAAAATCCCGAATATATTTGGAAGCGCAAACATTTTCCGAAAACCTAAAGCAAAAGTTGAAGTCCGGTACATTATATTAATTTCAAAATTTTTGCACTTTTTTGTGTAACGAGAAACAATTTCTAAAAAACTGAACATTTTACGGAAAGGCAAACAAAATTTGAATATTTTGAAAAAAAGAGAAAAGAAAAAGGAAATGAAATAATAAACGAAAGAAAGAAAACGAACAGAAAAAAGGAAACAGAAAGGAATTTGAAAATCTGAAGAACAAAAAGGAAATAGAAAGAGAAGAAAAGGATTTGAAAAAATGAAATAAAGAAACAGAAAAACAAAGAAAGAAGAAAAAAAGAAACAGAAAAAAGGAAACAGAAAAAAGGAAAAAAAAACAAGTGAAAAACCGGTTCAAGAACCTTCTAGAAGGTTCCCAAAACCGGTCAGGAACCTTCCAAAAAGTACACAAAACCGGATACTGTAGCGCGCGTAGTTGGGCCGGCCCATCTGGATCGCTAGGTCGCTCGGCTCTGTGCATTCGCTCGACAATCTGCCGCAATGAGCGTCCGCTAGGATATTCCCCTCGCCGCACCCGTTGACCGAATCGCTCCCCTGCTTCCTCTTCGCGCTCGTAGCCCAGCACCAGCGCCTGATGACCGCGCCAAGGCCCCGTCACCCAATCCCCTGCCTTCGCTGACCGCGCCTTCCCTTCGCCAGATCCAGCCCCGCTGGCCTGCTGCTACCTCTCCAGATCTGGGCCGAAGCCCATGGTGAGGCCCAGCGCCTCCTGTGTTTTTACTTTCTTTTTCTTTCCCTATTGGGCCTCTGCTTAGTTTCAGCCCGTTAGGTTTTTTTTCCTTAGCTGCGATTTTATCAATTTCCAGGGCATTGCACCTTTGCAGATCAGCCCTAAACTTCATGCATTTCATTACTCACAAACGGTGCATCATGTGTAAAAACTTAATATATGAAACTTGCTTGGAATTTTGTGTAGATTAATAATTTGCCACTTTCATCCATGTTTAAAATGTTGTTTGTTTAAATTTTGCCTATTGTCATGTTAAAATTCTTTAATTCATAACTAAATAATCGTAACTCAGAATTTATTAAACTTTATATGTAAATGGGGTGGAAAATGCCTAGTTTAACATGGTGACCTCACTTTGCATGTTTAACAACCCTAAAATTGTGTTTAGGGCAGAACAGTACCAAACCTAAAATATGCATATGGGGATTTACCGGAATTGTTGTTCGTTGTTTCCGGCCTCATTTAAACTTGCCTAGATAAGTAGTTTTCATTTGCTTCACCCCTTGCCATGTTAATCAACATTTAATATTGTTGGGTATATAATCGAGATCGAACTAAATAACTTGTCGTGGTGTTTCATCAATATGCAACGGAGTTGCATATTGAGCTCCACTTAACTTGTAGTGTTGTTTGTGCACTTTGCCATGCCATGCTTCATTAAACCAGACATGCATCATACTTGATTGTGCATCATGCCATGTTTATGTGAGGGTTGTTTACCATGATTGTTTGCTTCTTTCCGGTGTTGCTTCTTCGGGTAGGTTTCGATAACGTCGTGTTGTGAGGATTCATTTGACTACATCCATTTGTCTTCTTCATGGACTCGTTCTTCTTACTTGCGGGATTTCAGGCAAGATGACCATACCCTCGAAATCACTTCTATTTTTGCTTGCTAGTTTCTCGCTCTTTTGTTATGCCTATGATACGATACCTACCACTTGCTTATCATGCCTCTCATATTGCCATGTCAAACCTCTAACCCACCATGTCCTAGCAAATCGTTGTTTGGCTATGTTACCGCTTTGCTCAGCCTCTCTTATAGCGTTGTTAGTTGCAGGTGAAGATGAAGTTTGTTCCTTATTGGAACATGGAGATGTTGTTCCTTGTTGGAACATGATTTTGTTGGGATATCACAATATCTCTTATTTAATTAATGCATCTATATACTTGGTAAAGGATGGAAGGCTCGGCCTTATGCCTGGTGTTTTGTTCCACTCTTGACGCCCTAGTTTCCGTCATATCGGTGTTATGTTCCCGGATTTTGCGTTCCTTACACGGTTGGGTTATAATGGGAACCCCTTGACAGTTCGCCTTGAATAAAACTCCTCCAGCAATGCCCAACATTGGTTTTACCATTCGCCACCTAGCCTTTTCTTTCCCTTGGGTTCTGCAGACTCAAGGGTCATCTTTATTTGAACCCCCACGGGCCAGGGCTCCTCTGAGTGTTGGTCCAAACTAGAGCCCTGTGCAGCGCCCCCCCCCCCCGGGGAAACTCGAGGTTTGGTTTTAGTTGTATGGAGCGCTTATCTGAGTGTGCCCTGAGAACGAGATATGTGCAGCTCCTATCGGGATTTGTCGGCACATTCGGGCGGTGTTGCTGGACTTGTTTTACCATTGTCAAGATGTCTTGTAACCTGGATGCCGAGTCTGATCGAATTGTCTTGGGAGAAGGAATATCCTTCGTTGACCGTGAGAGCTTGTGATGGGCTAAGTTGGGACACCCCTGCAGGGTTTTGAACTTTCGAAAGTCGTGCCCGCGGTTATGGGCAGATGGGAATTTGTTAATGTCCGGTTGTAGAAAACCTGAAACTTAACTTAATTAAAATGGATCAACCGCGTGTGTAGCCGTGATGGTCTCTTTCCGGCAGAGTTCGGGAAGTGAACACGGTGTTAGAGTTATGCTTGAACTTAAGTAGTCTAGGATCACTTCTTGATCATAGATTCTCGACCGTGCTTTGCCTTCTCTTCTCGCTCTCATTTGCGTAAGTTAGCCACCATATATGCTAGTGCTTGCTGCAGCTCCACCTCATAACTTTTACCCTACCTATAAGCTTAAATAGTCTTGATCGCGAGGGTGTGAGATTGCTGAGTCCCCGTGACTCACAGATACTTCCAAAACCAGCTTGCAGGTGCCGTTGAACCGTCCAGGTGACGCAACCAAGCTCTAGGAGGAGCTCGATGAAGACCTTATTCGTTTTGATGTTTCGCTTCCTTTTGATCAGTAGTGGAGCCCAGTCGGGACGATCGAGGATCTGTGTAGCTTTTGGGGTAGTCTTCTTTCATTTTGGTTCCGTAGTCGGACCTTGTGTGTATCTGGATGATGTAATGCTTTATTCATGTAATTGTCTGAAGTGGCGATTGTAAGCCAACTATGTATTCCTTTCCCTTATGTATTACATGGGTTGTGTGAAGATTACCTCACTTGCAACATTGCTTTCAATGTGGTTATGCCTCTAAGTCGTGCTTCGACACGTGGGAGATATAGCCGCATCGAGGGCGTTATAAGTTGGTAATCAGAGCCTTCCCCGACTTTAGGAGCCCCCTGCTTGATCGAATCGCTGGTGTTGTTGAGTCTAAAAAATGTTTTGAGTCATTTAGGATTTATATATATCGGAGAGTTAGGAATTCTTTTTACTCCCCAGTCCCTTCATCGCTCTGGTGAGGCTTCCTGACATAGAGTTTTGACTCTTCTCTTCTCAAATTTCACTAAAAAAATTCTTAGGATCACATGGGTATCTTGGAATTGTTCCGATCGATTTGTGACGAGAACATTGTTCTTGGTGCCTCCTGACATTTAGGGGTTGTGGCAGTGTCCCGGGGAGTTGATCTCCGAGGTGTTGTCGTTACAATTTTATCGTTGAGATTCTGGAATACCTGAGTTTCGCCGACATTGAAAATCTCTTTTATGCAGTTGTTGGTGAGATAACCTCGACGCCACCCAGTACTGGGGCGGGAGTTCGGGAGTATTGCCATAACTCGTATAACGGATGCTTTTTGAAGGTTGAGGTAAATGATTTACGAAGGTTTCTTGGTTATGTGTTGAAGGATGGATACAGCTGGATGTAGGATTTGCTAGTTTTGGGTGAGATATTATGCTTCCCCTATATCCCCAACACCTGATTGCATAACCAGAAAGTTTCGGGAGTTTATAAGTGGGAATTCAAGTAGCTCGTAGGAATTCTTTCCGACAGACACATGATACGATATGGGATCTATCATATGTTTGTTTCCGGCTTATTCTGCAAGCCAATCCTTTGTTTTTGTTTTCAGTTGTGGTATTCGAGTTGCTTCAAAGTCAAATGTTGATTCTATACCTTCCCCAAATGGTGTTCTCATACTCCGATGTGAATACTAATCCTTCTCGATAATCGAGATTGTCATATCACTCCTTTTCACCGGTGTGTTTCTCGTCAAGTGGATCCGATCATTTTCAACATCCGCAAGATCAATTATCAGTTCTTCTCAACGGTGTTTGTTTCATCCGTCTCCAAGCTTGCCTTTTTTTTCCCGCCCTCCCACCCTTTTTCCTTGAGGACTAAGATTTTTATTCAAGTATCCATCTTATTGATGTGAAGTCTCTCTATTCTTTTCTTTTATGTTCTTATCCAGTGATTCTCATGTATATGCTTTACAAGTTCATCATTATTCGTTCTATTTCTTCTCCGGTGGTTTCAAGTCAAGCTTTGTTGATCATACTTTTTTTCCTCATTTCAATGCTTTCTCATGCCGGTGCAATTATTAATTGTTCACCTCTCACTATTCATTTGTTCCGGAGTGCTGAAGATATCTCAGAAGATTCGTGTTTCCACTCTGCTTTCGTAATCCTTTCAAGCTCTTTCGAGATTGTTATCTAATTCAAGCCATTTATTTCAACCGGTGCATTATCTCTTTTAAATCGTTCTACGGTGTTTCTTTTGAGTGGGCCCTAACCCACAGGTCTTTTCCCAGGATCTTACCCGACTCTTCTAATTTTCCCGGAGTTAATCCTAAATTATTTTCAAAGTTTAACGTAAGAATGATTCATCATCAGTCAAATGTCTTTCTCCAAGATCTTTCAAATTCTTTTCTTTGTTGATTCAGCCTTTATATTCTTCTTTATTCTGAAGTGTCTCAACAATTCTTGCTGGTGTTTCTCGTCGTCATTCTCTGCATTTGAAGACCGAAGAAGATTTTTTCTCTCAATCTTGCTCCATTCTCTTCAAGATTCGTGATTCTAGCTTGTTGCCATCCTCTCATAATTGTTTTCGATTGTCAGAATTTTTTTTCACCCATCCGGAGCAATTCAGGAGTCTTTTCAGTTTGATTATCCGGAGCCCATCATCTAAGATTTGTTCATTCCAGCTTTCAACTCTCGTACTCTAAATCATACCGGTGCTTAAATCAAGGATTCTTTAATAAGCTCGTAATGTCTTCGTTCTCATGGATCTAAATTCTCTCAAGCATCTTCGTTCATTTTCAATTCTTACGGTGGTTCGTTCAAGATTTCTCTTCCGTCTTTATCATATCAATTTATTCGTTGTTTCAACCATTTCGGTGGTTCGTTGAAGACCTTTCCAAGTTGCGCAATATCTATCTTAATCCTTTTCAACGAGAATAAGTAGTGTGCCAAATCCGTTGTTTGTCATCAATTTAAATTGGTGAGGGATAAGCATAACATAATTCTTATTTTTTTGTTTTGTTTTGTTTTTTCTTTGTTCATCCAAGTGATTAATTCCTTATTTCGGAGGCTCATCAAATTCTTGTTTCCATTTGTTCATCTTTTCTTTTCCCGGAGTCCCAAGTTCTCTCAATTATCTCGTCACGGAGATCCATCTAAATCATTACAAATTTTCACCTTGTGTTTTCAACTTCCCTTTCTTCTTGTTATCCTTTTGTTACCGGAGATCTTCAGGGATGTTCTACATGATGGTTCATCAAGGATTTAATTCCTTCTCAAAGGATTCATCAACATTCTTTTCAGAGGAGCTCAAGCATTCTTCATCTTGCAATCCGGAGTGAAATTCTTTCTACCGTATCATTGGAGGTGGTATTATGTCATTCTTGATAATTTGAGTTCATGTTTCATGATTCACATGTCGTTAAGAATGAGAAATTTTAAATCCATAAACCTCTTCATTGGAGTTATCTTGGGTTATATTTCACCTAAAGCCTTCCCTAAGGATTTTGCTATTTATGGTGGTTACAAATGATCCAAGTTCTTCTTTTATCCTTCCGGTGAACAAGCTCCTCGTCTCCTTGTTCTTATCAATCCAATTCTTTTTTCTGTGAGTGGCAGGTTGTCACCTCATAATTTGAGATGTATTCCATAAGACCATATTAATCTTATTCTTTTCGTTGTTGGTTTTCCAACAACTCCGTTCTAGCATTTGTTGTAAGCGTGCTCTCGTTTTCCCTTCGTTCATTCCATTCTTACTTTTGTTCCGGAGGCATTGTGTTGCTGCTCTCTTCAAACCTTCTTCTTGTTCTTGTCAGGATCCTGTTCTTTTCATGCTTATCCTTTTAACCTGAGTGTTGTGTCCCTTTTGCTCAAGCTCTTTCATTTTATCAGGTCGTTCATATCTTTTCAACCGAAGTGCTAAGTGCTTTCAACATTGTTCTTCTTCGTTGTATTCTTTCTTTTAATTTGCCCAACCTTTTCAAGGTTCTTTGGTCTCACTCGCTTGTCAAAGAAGCAACTTAGCTTTACCTCTCCTCTTTCTCTTCCGTTTTCCCTCCGGTGCCATTCTAGATCTCGGGACGAGATCCTCTCGTAGTGGTGGAGTGTTGTGACGCTCCGAGACCGATGCGCCAGGTGTCTTCCAGTTATTCGCTGTTGTTGCCTTGTCATTGCTTGCGTGTCGTGCATCTAATATCATGTCATCATGTGCATTGCATCATCATGTTTTAAAACTTGCATTCGTCCGGGTTCTCCGAGTTCTCTCCGTTGTCCGTTCTGAGCCCAGACACACTTGCACGCGCCCGCGGCATGTCCGAAATATTATTTTATAAGCGGTCAGAAAATGTTCTCGGAATGGGTTGAAAGTTGGCGTGTGGTCTTATTATAGTGTAGATAGACCGCCTGTCAAGTTTCATCACATTCGGAGTTCGTTTCATAGCCCAATCGTTAAACTATAGCGGCATTATAGCCGGGCACACATCGGACGTTTTCGGTCTCCGGAAACAGTCACCGGGCCTCTCTCTCTTCTCTTCTCTCAGCCCGAGGCCTTCTGCACAGTCCACTCCCACTCACCGCCAGGCCCTACCTAACCTCTCTCATCAGCCCGCGACCCTCCTCGCGCGCGCGTCCGAAAGCTGTCCCGGACCCGACCCGGACAGTCGTCACCGTTGGATCCGGATCATCCCCAAACATCTACAAAACGTCTCCGTTTTCTTTTTTGGACTCCCTAGCTATTTTATCCGCGATCGTACGATTGCGATCATAGGGTCAAGATAGCCCCTAACCTAATCTGTGATGTATATATTTAGTCTACCCCTAATCCATTTTAAACCTAACCCTTTTTCCTAGGGATCCTCCTAGCCGCCGCCACCCCACTATCTCTTCTCTATTTCCATGCCTGACCAACCACTGCGCTCCGTTCCTCGATCCCCTCGTTTCTGCGCTTCCGAACGCGTCCAGCGCCCACCGCTCCTCGCGACAGCACGCCCACATGGCAGCATCCCCGGCCGCAGCTCCACGCCACCGGAGCGCCAGGCCCAGACTCCCTCGCCTTTTCCCTTTCCTTCTTCCCTCTGTTTCATATCCATCATCTCATCTCTCTCTTCCTCTGTGTCTTCTCGCAGGGAACGATGGAAGTCAGCCTTGGCTGGGTCTCTGTGCCACTCCAGCGAACCAGTCTCCACGACAGCGCCGGCCGCCCTTCCCTAGCTCGATCGATCTAGGACCCTGTTGCCTCTCCTTTTCCCTCCTTTTTCCCATATCTCTCTTTCTCTCATGTCCGCCTCTCGGTGTTTTTCTTCACAACGCAACCGCCATGGCCACCGCCCGTTCGTCACCCCCGCTGCTGGATCCGGCCAGTTCCAGCCTATACCCGCCAGATCCGCATCGTCCATCTCCCTCCGCCTCGCCATGTCCCACGCTGCCCCTGCTCTTCTTCCTGTCGAGAAGACGAGGATGGCGCCTCTGTCGCGAGGGAGACGAGCGCCTCGCCGCACCCGTTGACCAAATCGCTCCCCTGCTTCCTCTTCGTGCTCGTGGCCCAGCACCAGCGCCTGATGACCGCGCCAAGGCCCAGTCACCCGATCCCCTGCCTTCGCTGACCGCGCCTTCCCTTCGCTAGATCCAGCCCCGCTGGCCTACTGCTACCTCACCAGATCTGGGCCGAAGCCCATGGTGAGGCCCAACGCCTCCTGTGTTTTTTTCTTTCTTTTTCTTTCCCTATTGGGCCTCTGCTTAGTTTCAGCCCATTAGGTTTTTTTTCCTTAGCTGCGATTTTATCAATTTCCAGGGCATTGCACTTTTGCAGATCAGCCCTAAGCTTCATGCATTTCATTACTCACAAACGGTGCATCATGTGTAAAAACTTAATATATGAAACTTGCTTGGAATTTTGTGTAGATTAATAATTTTCCACTTTCATCCATGTTTAAAATGTTGTTTGTTTAAATTTTGCCTATTATCATGTTAAAATTCTTTAATTCATAACTAAATAACCGTAACTCAGAATTTATTAAACTTTATATGTAAATGGGGTGGAAAATGCCTAGTTTAATATGGTGACCTCACTTTGCATGTTTAACAACCCTAAAATTGTGTCTAGGGCAGAACAATACCAAACCTAAAATATGCATATGAGGATTTACCGGAATTGTTGTTCGTTGTTTCCGGCCTCATTTAAACTTGCCTAGATAGGTAGTTTTCATTTGCTTCACCCCTTGCCATGTTAATCAACATTTAATATTGTTGGGTACATAATCGAGATCGAACTAAATAACTTGTCGTGGTGTTTCATCAATATGCAACGGAGTTGCATATTGAGCTCCACTTAACTTGTAGTGTTGTTTGTGCACTTTGTCATGCCATGCTTCATTAAACCAGACATGCATCATACTTGATTGTGCATCATGCCATGTTTATGTGAGGGTTGTTTACCATGATCGTTTGCTTCTTTCCGGTGTTGCTTCTTCGGGTTGGTTTCGATAACGTCGTGTTGTGAGGATTCGTTTGACTACATCCGTTTGTCTTCTTCATGGACTCGTTCTTCTTCCTTGCGAGCTTTCAGGCAAGATGACCATACCCTTGAAATCACTTCTATTTTTGCTTGCTAGTTTCTCGCTCTTTTGTTATGCCTATGATACGATACCTACCACTTGCTTATCATGCCTCTCATATTGCCATGTCAAACCTCTAACCCACCATGTCCTAGCAAATCGTTGTTTGGCTATGTTACCGCTTTGCTCAGCCCCTCTTATAGCGTTGTTAGTTGCAGGTGAAGATGAAGTTTGTTCCTTGTTGGAACATGGAGATGTTGTTCCTTGTTGGAACATGATTTTGTTGGGATATCACAATATCTCTTATTTAATTAATGCATCTATATACTTGGTAAAGGATGGAAGGCTCGGCCTTATGCCTGGTGTTTTGTTCCACTCTTGCCGCCCTAGTTTCCATCATATCGGTGTTATGTTCCCGGATTTTGCGTTCCTTACACGGTTGGGTTATAATGGGAACCCCTTGACAGTTCGCCTTGAATAAAACTCCTCCAGCAATGCCCAACATTGGTTTTACCATTCGTCACCTAGCCTTTTCTTTCCCTTGGGTTCTGCAGACTCAAGGGTCATCTTTATTTTAACCCCGTCGGGCCAGTGCTCCTCTGAGTGTTGGTCCAAACTAGAGCCCTGTGCAGCGCCCCCCGGGGAAACTCGAGGTTTGGTTTTAGTTGTATGGAGCGCTCATCTGAGTGTGCCCTTAGAATGAGATATGTGCAGCTCCTATCGGGATTTGTCGGCACATTCGGGCGGTGTTGCTAGACTTGTTTTACCATTGTCAAGATGTCTTGTAACCTGGATGCCGAGTCTGATCGGATTGTCTTGGGAGAAGAAATATCCTTCGTTGACCGTGAGAGCTTGTGATGGGCTAAGTTGGGACACCCCTGCAGGGTTTTGAACTTTCGAAAGTCGTGCCCGCGGTTATGGGCAGATGGGAATTTGTTAATGTCCGATTGTAGAAAACCTGAAACTTAACTTAATTAAAATGGATCAACCGCGTGTGTAGCCGTGATGGTCTCTTTCCGGCGGAGTTCGGGAAGTGAACACGGTGTTGGAGTTATGCTTGAACGTAAGTAGTCTAGGATCACTTCTTGATCATAGATTCTCGACCGTGCTTTGCCTTCTCTTCTCGCTCTCATTTGCGTAAGTTAGCCACCATATATGCTAGTGCTTGCTGCAGCTCCACCTCATAACTGTTACCCTACCTATAAGCTTAAATAGTCTTGATCGCGAGGGTGTGAGATTGTTGAGTCCCCGTTGAACTGTGCAGGTGACACAACCAAGCTCTAGGAGGAGCTCGATGAAGACCTTATTCGTTTTGATGTTTCGCTTCCTTTTGATCAGTAGTGGAGGCCAGTCGGGACGATCGGGGATATGTGTAGCTTTTGGGGTAGTCTTCTTTCATTTTGGTTCCGTAGTCGGACCTTGTGTGTATCTGGATGATGTAATAATTTATTCATGTAATTGTGTGAAGTGGCGATTGTAAGCCAACTATGTATCCCTTTCCCTTATGTATTACATGGGTTGTGTGAAGATTACCTCACTTGCGACATTGCTTTCAATGTGGTTATGCCTCTAAGTCGTGCTTCGACACGTGGGAGATATAGCCGCATCGAGGACGTTACAGTGATGACTGCTTGTGTGATCATGCACAACATGATCATCGAGGACGAGCGTGATGAGAGTATCTTCGATCAAGGATTTGACTATCAAGGTGAAAATATTGAGCCCCTACACCAAGACCCGGCCACATTTGAACAGTTTGCCCAATTCCACCGTGAGATGCGTGATTGGCACACTCATTTGAATCCTCAAAATGACTTGGTTGAGCACGTGTGGGATCACATTGGCAACCAATAGATGTATTGGTCCATTTTATGTTTAGTCAAGACAATTTCGATTTGGTTGTAAAACTATTTTATTAAAGACAATTTTAATTGGGTTGTAAAATTATTTTAATTTTCAGACAAATATTTGGGTTGGAAACTAGTTTTGATGAAAATTTGGGCATTTTTGGCCCTGACGGACAGGATGGGGCAAAAGGATGCGTCCGCACGCTAGCCGCATGGCCACCGCATCCCAGGACACGCCCGGACACGACCCCAAATCCCTATCCAAACGGATAGAACCCAGACAAAACGGACGTCCGTTTGGGATTGCGCGGTGGAGTTGGCCTAATTCTTCTAGTCGTATTTTGGCAAACTTTGGAGGACTCAAGGTCAAACTGCAGTATGGCCTGGGTCAGGACCAAAGGTTGTTTTAGAGTTTAGACGCTGTTAAGCGTGATTGTACTTTGATCGAGTAATACTCCTACAAGAATTAATTTCGCAAAACAAAGTGGGCATGTGCATAAAAATCCTTACAAAGCTATTTTTTAAAAATAGTATAGATATCTTTTTTGCTCAAAAAAGGAATACTATTTTTTCCAAATAACCCGTAAATGATTTGCAGAGCAAGTGATGTTCCTAACTCCACAATGACATGCACCTGCTTTCCACTTTCATAATGCCTTGTTTCTTGAACACGTCCACCTACATGCAGACGCCTCGCTTGGCGCGGCGCTCCAAGATCCGACCTTAGACTAGAGCAATGCCCCGCGCATGATCTTTCTGCCAGTCACTTGTAATTTCGATACGATAATCGGTGGGCTTCAAGCTATAAATCGAGAAGCTCGCCGGATTACTCCTGTCATCGTACAGCGGCGGCGACTAGCCAGTGTAGCTTCGTCGATCTTCCGCTCCTGTCATCTGTCCTTGGTGGTCGAGAAGGCGATCGATGGCGTCATCGTTGGTGTGGTCGAGGCGCGCGCTGGTCGTGATGGCGGTGGCTGCGATGGTGCTGGCGGCGCAGTCGTCGGAGGCGGCGGCGAGGAGCGGCGGGGCCGACGAAGACGAGCTTCGGTTCCCGGGGTTCCCGGGCGGCAGGCAGCGCAACCCTGGCTTCCCGGGGGTGCCCGGGGGCAGGGTAGCGTCGCCGCCAGCGTCTCGCTTCAAGCCGTCCTCGCCGCCGCCGTCGCCGCCGCCGCCGTTGCAGTCGTCGCCCGCTATTAGCCCACCGTGCGTCAGCAGCGGGGCGCCTTCGCAGCCGGCGCTGCAGCCGCTGCCCGGGTTCCCAGGCCTGCAGCAGCCGGGCAACGGCGGCGGGTCGGCGTCGTCGCCGGCGGACTGCGTGACGCCGCTGGCGGGGCTGATGACGTGCGCGTCGTTCCTGACGGGGAGCGAGCCGGACACCCCGACGCCGCAGAGCGAGTGCTGCAGCGGGCTGGGCATGTTCCTCAACAGCACGGCGGCGGTGGACGACCGCTCGCTGCGGTGCCTGTGCCCGGTCATCCTCGGCGACGTGAACCGCATGCTGCCCAAGCCCATCGACCCCGTCCGCATGATGTACCTCCCCATCTCCTGCGGCGTCGTCCTCCCCCCTCAAGTCCTCTTCATCTGCTTCAGTACGTACCCACATTGCTCTTTTGACTTTGAATTTGAATATGAATTTCTCTTGAGTTTGAATTTGAATTGAGGCTCAAATGATTTGCAGCTGGACAGCCAACGCCACCCGTGGTCTCGCGCATCCCCGACTCCTGGATGACGCCAGCTTCATCAGGCAATTAATTCTGTTCAACATTTATTCTTTGAAAAAAATTTCAGAATTATGACCTACTAATTGGTTGTGTTTGTCTGATGTTCTATCTTGTTTTTCATGCAGCATTGACACCTTGATTGATGCCAACCGGATCGGGGATTCAGTTATAATTAACTATCTCAAGTTAATTTATGCTTATTGGCAGATGATGCTATATGTCTTGAATTCAGATGCAGTCATGAAAAAAAGTATATAGGCTGCATCACCTGTGCCGGAAACTAGTAACCAACTTACCATACAGCTGACCTAGATTGGTCAGTGCATCATGTGCCTTGTAAGAGATGTACTTTTCCATTGAAAACTATACATATATAAAAGAGCAGATTGCATTTAACTGTTCAGCTTTCAACGAGAAGAGTGTGATCAAGCTGACAAAAAAAGGTTCACCACAGCAAAGAACACTATCAGCATAGTTTAACACTAAGATTTCGTGCAAATACAAAAGAAACTTTATTTCATCCGTGAATGTAACACGATAAACTTTACCGCACAGCCAAAATGAGCATATGCATGACAATTGGCGACGACATGATATATGCTTGTACTTTTGAGTAATAGTTTCAATCTGTTGCCATCAATGACTAAATACATGAACCAATATTCCCGGAACAACATGATTATAATGATAAGTACATGACATCTATATTGATGCATTGATCTTCAAACACCTTAAATGACCTCTGACCGAAAAGATGTGGTAAACTGCATCCAAGTTCACCATATGTGGTAGATAACATCTTTTCATGCATCTTTATTTTCTTTTTATTACAATACCAACCAACAACAAGGTCGGTCTTAAGCTTTATTCTGAGAATAGCTTGGCTCAAACCTCTTACTTTCCAGCAGCTTGTAGAAATCTAGCAATCAGGTCTATCATATAGCAAAAGTTTACCTCGTCCCCTGTCCAGCTGCAGTGTAAAAAAGAACATAAGAGTAGGAATGATATACATTGGTGTGTGGTCAATAACTGACAATAAAAACACGTCACCTCTCGTGATGTTTTCCCTTTTCTTTCTCATGCCTTGTGGAGGGAACGGACACGGTCTTGTATTAACTTCCTCTCTGAAACTGATATTCCCTCGAAAGCACGCTCCGGCAGGGTCTCAAAAGCTTCTTTATTTGGATCACTCTTAGCTAGATCATAGGTTGCAGAGCGGATAGCTTTCTTACTCGGTCCACACGGTCTTACGGAGGTTAGCTTTTCATAAGCCGTATATAGCTGCAAACAGATGGATAGTAATAGTATATCTTCATCATGGTTTATATGTAAAGCACGCATGTGAAAACATGACTTGATAATGATTTCTAGTACTATATTACGATTTAGATGAAATGAGCTTACGTCCATATTCTCGAACCAGAACATGTAAGAAATTGCAACCGCAGGCGCTCTACCAAGTCCAGCAGTGCAATGGATGTAAACTCGCCCTTTGCCTTGTGATATAGCCCATTCTAGTGCGGAAACTGCTTTCGGTAACTGTTTCCTCAGCGAATCTGGATCGAAGTCTACTGCCTGCAAACGAGAAATTGTAAATATCCTTAGTTTTCCTTCTAAACAGAACACCCTTAGCTTGCAGTTTGCTTATGATTTGCAGCTCAGCTTCTTCAAGATTACTTGTTTGTTAACCTTCTCTTTTTGTGTTACTTCTAGAGATATCACCACAAAATTCTAGTTCTACAGACTAAAGATCCTTATGATCAATGTTTAGCTTAATAACATTATCTAGTCAAAATAAAGGAAACACCAGATATTATAACTTACAAATCACTTGAAATGTGAAGAGAATGCAGAGTGGCAGTAACTGTAATTTATGTTATCAGAATTAAGAAAGAAGCACAAAACATGAACTCACTCAGTTGATAAATAAGAAACTCACTGGTCTTCTCATATGCTGAATGCCAAGTTCTTTGCACCTAGTGACAACAGCTTCAAAATCAATGCCCCAGTATTCGATATCCTTGTCCTGCTGTAGACAAAGAATATAGGCTACATTTTCCTCATTTTTCAAGTGATCAATATCGTCAGGCTTCTGAGGTTGCGAGCCAACAATCAAGCTATCACTTATGACAGCATAATTCATACCTAAGTTTCACATGTAATAGTTAATTCATCAGTGCACAAGAGGGAAATTCTCTTTCTCTCTAAATAATAACTATATTTCGTTCATCATTTCTAAAATGATAACAAAGCAAGAGAGGGAAACCTAATACTCAGTGACAAACGAGGGGCCAATAACTATTCCTATATAAAGTTGCCCTTTTATAGAAATTGCTACTTCATGAAGATTTAGGTTATTCTGAACTATAACAAAAGCATGTGCCACACTGCAGTTCTATTTTAGTAAAATGCCATTAAAGTGATCTGTGAGGGTACAACACACATCAGAACAAAATATCTTGGTCCTTCTTAAATCTAAATTCAGTTTTGAAAATGAAACTAAATTTAGTTTGGCCACTCTTTCCATTAGACCAAGCAGATCCTAAATTCAGTTTTGAGAGTGAAACATAAAAGATCGACCTACCAAATATACCAAGAAGAAAAGTTCATGCTACTCTTTTTGGCCACCAAATTATACACCATGCAGATAACAAATGCTATGTAAGGAGAAAAAATAATATGCTGATTATAAAGTCTTCAAGATAGCAATTTTTCATCCCGTCATTTTTATCAATCGCTTTGCCATGACTAGACCAATTGAGATTGAGATAAATAAACAGATCAGTATTTGAAGAAATCAATGCAAAATGTGTCCAGGTCGCCACCCAACCCAGAAAACGACATGCTTACTCATTGTCTCCTTGCTATGGCTTTCATGACATTTATAACCGAACATTCATGTTAGCAATTTTTTTGAGCCAATTCATGTTAGCACTTACCCAACATAAATCATGCAACCATGAAAACAAAGCCTAACAAATGGTCTTAATCACAATCTAAAATCAGCTGAGCTAACAACCTAACACAAATGTAGGCACACTAGAAGGAACAATTCATTTGGCCAAGATAACAAGATTCCGTAACAATTCAACATCTAATCAAGGACAGGTGTAGTTCATCACATCTAAGAGGGTCCTACAAACATTGAGATGCATCACAATAGGCATCGAGCCACCAATGCGCCAATTTGTGCTCGATAGTCCTATGAGACACACAATTCAACATTTTCTCACAAATGGAGCCCTACAAATATCGACATTTCTTTGGAATAAAGGATTATCCCAGCTCTAACTGAACTTACATCATTCAATCAATCAAAGAACACCCACAATTCATATGGCCAGCAAAAGTTCGTACCAAGGTCGTGGTGGTATTCGTATGGGTTCCGCATCATCCGCTTCATGGCGGTGTTGTAGTCCTCCATCTTCCCGCTACCCCGTGCTCCGGACGCAGCGGAGGAGGAGGTGCACAGGAGAGGCCAGGCGCTCCTCAGGTGAACCCCGCCGCGTCCGGCAGTGCAGCCAACGGCGGCCATTGGCAGCCTCCCCCTGTTCCGGATGCCCGCGCCGCTGGCCGGTAGGCGCGAAGAGGCGGGGAGGCAGGATGCGTTGGCAGTGGCTGCCATGATGGCGAGATCCTTGCGGCACTCCGATGTAGAGAAAGAGACGGTGGACGCTATACGGCCGGCGGTGGTCGGGAGTCTTGCCGGAGCTATTGGAATGGATCCCCTTCCCATCAAGTTGCGGATTTTGGACGTACGGGCGCCACCTTTATTATTTATCTTTTTATTACTGGTTCAGGGCATGTACAACGGTGGCAATACCAAACGGTAGCCTCATGTATGCATGCGTATAAAGTCGTATGGAGCAGCTATCTATGGGAGCATGGAACCAACGGAAGCAGCAGCGCCCTGGGGCCACTCACCAGCTTTTCCTGTTCTTTTCTTTCCCTCAAATGAGCTCAACCCTCTCTGGCTCATCCTCTCTCTCTCCTCACTTTCTTTGCTGCGCCTACCTCCTCTGCAAGAGGTCGTTTGGGTCTGCAGGCAGTAGTCTTTTTAACTCGATTCTCCACGGCAGATGATTCTCCAACGTGGACGGGCGGAGCAGCTGTCCAGCGTGGAGCATTGGCCATGCCCTCACAATAAACCTGAGCATGGGCAGCCCGGGCCGAGTTTGTCTCTCAGGCCGGGCTTGGGTCTGAATTAGCAGCCCAACTGGTATTCCGTGACTCAAGGCGCTCTCAAAAAAATAGTGTTCGTACAGGTGAAAGAGTGGCAACATCGTTGCTTCAAACTAATTACACATTTTTTATTGAATTCTTTGAAGTATTTCTTCGAGCAGAGATTGATACCGTGAAGAAGATGTTTACAAGAGATTTCATCATAATTTTTAGTCATATGAGTTACTTTATATTTTCTTGAATCTTAAGTCCATATTAATGTATCTATAATAAGTTCTTTTTTCAG
Source organism: Triticum aestivum (assembly GCF_018294505.1). Lineage (NCBI taxonomy): Eukaryota > Viridiplantae > Streptophyta > Magnoliopsida > Poales > Poaceae > Triticum > Triticum aestivum. Next base: position 326,499,259 of record NC_057806.1, on the reverse strand, counting down.
ATAGCGATCTGCTCCTGCCAAGCGGTTACCTATAATTGTTATGATTATTAATAAAGTTACATGTATTTATAAAAAAGGTATAAATGCCCGTGCGGATAAAATTTGCAAAACCTGTTTCATGTGTCATTATACACTATTTTTTTTGCTTCATAATGCAGTGCATATATATTTTCTGAAAAAAACAAATTTTATACAAGATATTTTTTTCTTTTCGTTTAGGTTTCAAACAAGAGTGAGAGCCAGATCAATTTATCTGACCGAGCAGAGGCAAATCGAAGCGATCAATGCTCGTGTCGACTGCTACCCTACGCCATGTCACTAATGTAGCCGCATGTTGTTGACTGCGGGCATCGTGGTCGCCGCTCAAACCCTGGCCAGGACCTGCTGACGGGTCATCGTTCATTGCACAACAACACACAATCCCGAATTAGCGTGTGCAGGTGCACACGCACGAGCAGATGATGCATGACCCCATTCCCTCCCATGCAGGCATTAGAGTATCTACAACCGAAATGCAACAAATCCGCCCCTTCAAATGCATGCGGATGCACGTGGGTGCGTCCTGGAGTAACGGACGCGTCTCAAATAATCTCTTTCATAACCGGATATCTCAATTAAGTAGCGCCGAAGAATGTGAACCTGCCTCGCCAACGTCTGCCGCCCCACGCCCGCTACCTTGCACGGCAGGCACGCCATGCCATATTTGCGTCGGACGACGCCCATGCGTTCACCTCCGCCTCGACGCGCCAACGAAGCGTTGTGCATCCGTTGCCATGTTCGGACGCCAGACGACCGCACTACCTCCGGTGAGGCAGCGTTGACAAACCTCGTGTCGGGGCTATGCGCCATTTGGGCAGACACGGTGGATTTCCGACGGAAGGAGTCCGAGCGCTGTCGTTGAGCGGCCTCCTCCAGAGAGCGGCGCAGTGCAAGATGGGCGGTCATCTCCTCCTCAAAGCCGCGTGGGACAAGCTCCGGGTCAATGAATCCGAAGGTGTAGGGCAGGGATCTGCTGCCGGTCATGCCGGAGAAGGTAAGAGATCGTCGGACGGAAGCTTGGGTGGCGGAGTGGTTAGGGTTTGGTCCGAGGAGCGGATAGAGATGAATGTATGTGGGGTCGGGTGGGTCAGGATGAACCGGGTCCGACGTGACGGACGTGCCTGGACCCCATATCCGCCTCATATTTGGGATAAATATGAGGGGTGTCGGTCAAACCGGACGTTTGAGGTCGGTTTGAGATATCCGCTTGGGTTGGAGTTTTTTTATCCGCCACACCAAACCGTCCGCCCGAGTGTCTAAGAAGAGTTTAAGACGACTGGCTGTAGATGCTCTGAAGTCGTCAATTCATTTTCTTCCTTACTCCTCACTATGCAAGCTCTAATTTATTTTCTCTCTCATCGGGGCATGATGCTGCCAATTCCTTTCCTTCCTAGCTCATGGCTGTTGAACATATATGTACATGTATCTGTTAGGATAATCTCTTATCGGCCATGCCTCTAGTTTTCTTGTATAGATAAAGTTGAGGGCTGCCTTTGTATCTATATATGCAATACATCGAGAGTTGCATTGCCTTCAACATGGTATCAATTTCTCTTCCGATCCAACCCTAGCTTCCGCTCCTAGCCGCCGCAGCAGCACAACGCTGCCGCCACCGCCATCTACCCGCGCCACCGCTGCATCCTCATCCTGCCGCCACGTGTGCCTCCCCATCCCCATCCCTCTCCCGAGCCGCCTCCCTCTCCCTCCCGAGCCGCCGCCACCACCCCTCTCCCTCCCGAGCCGCCGCCACCCACCCGATCTCCCAATCCCTCGATCGCAACTCCCACCCCGATCGCCACCCCTACCCAGCCGCACCGCCACCACCCCCCTCGGTCGTCGCGCCGCCTCCATGGCCTCTCCCCACGCCGCCGCCTCCCTTCCCTCCAACCCCTTCGAAGGTCCGGCCCCTTCCCCGGTGGAAGTCGTCCGCGATCTCGACATCTTCGCCCGCGTGCCCATCATCCTCGACTATGCCAACTCCACCTACTACGCCTGAAAGACCTACTTCTCCCTCGTCTTCCGCGAGTACCACCTCATTGATCACGTCGATGGCTTCGTCGACTCTGACCTCATGTTCGCGGACAACGACTGGCTGACCATCGACGCCACCATCACTCGCTGGCTGTACCAAACCATCTCCAAGGACATCTTCCACACCATCGTTTGCGACACCGATGACGCGCAGACGGTGTGGGTGAAGCTGAACGGGCTCTTCCTCGACAACGCCCTCCAGCGCCGCGTGTTTCTTCAGCAGGAATTTTTTGGTTGCCATCAGCTTGACTCATCCATTGACGATTATTGCATGCGCCTTAAGAAACTTACTGACGAACTTCGCGACCTCGGGGAGCGGGTCTCCAATGACCTCCTCCTCGGCACGCTCACCGCCAGTCTGAACGAGGAGTTCGACAACGCGGCCTCCAACCTCACTTTCCTCCCAGACCCGACTTTTCCTCGGGTCGTGGCCTATCTTCGGTTGGAGGAGAGGAGGATGAAGATGGTGAAGTCCCGGGCCACGCACACGGCTCTCGCTGCGGGCACCTCCCGCGCCGCTCCTCCCACGGCGCTGCAGCCGCCGCGGCCTCCGCCGCCCGTCTACCAGCCGCCTCCCCCTGCCCCTGATCGTCGCCGCAAGGGGCGCCGCGACAAGAAGCAACAGCAACAGCATGGCGCGCAGGATGGGGGGCGCCCCGCCAGCCGCAGCAGCAGCTGCTGCTCCCGGCCCCTTGGGCTGCCGCGACCAACCCTTGGACGGGGGTGGTCCATGCGTACATGATTCCCATGCCGCGGGCCCCCGTCCTGGCTGGGATCCTCGCCCCTCGCCCCGGCATGCATCAGGCGTTGCTCGCCGCCCCGGGTGGCTAACCCGTCGCGGCACCTCCATACGCCGCCCCGGGTGGTTACGTCGCGGCCATGCCTGGCTACGCCACCCCGGGTGGCTACCCAGCCGCCCCTCCGGCTGCGGCTGCTGCACTCTCGCCGGCCCCTTGGAATCCGGCTCTCCTTGCGGCGCTTCACTCCGCCCCTACACCCAACATGTACACCGGAGGCGGCGACTGGTATATGGACTCCGGGGCTACCACCCACATGACATCCAACCCTGGTAACCTCAACTCCATATTTCCAGTTGCTACCGCATGTCATATCACTGTTGGGGACGGGTCTTCCCTTCCCATTACTCATGTCGGTCATGGTTCCTTTCCGTCTAATTCTACACCTATTCACATGTCCAATGTCTTAGTTTCATCTAAGTTAGTTACTATCCAATGTCTTAGTTTCACCTATAACTATTGAATTTGACGAAGTGGGTTTTTCTGTCAAGAACGCCCGTACCCGGATGGTGCTCCACCGATGTGACAGCCCAGACGGCCTCTACCCGGTGAACTCCACCGCCACTTCCACATCCGCTCCGGTCGCTCTCTCTGCCACAGTGGACCTTTGGCATACTCGGCTGGGACATCCGAACCCGGCCACCCTTCGTCATATTCTTAGGACTTTTTCATTCACGTGTAACAAAACCGATGATCACACTTGTCATGCTTGTCGTCTCGGCAAGCACGTCCGTCTTCCGTTTAGCGCGTCCCCATCGGTGGCGTCGTATCCATTTGAGTTGATTCATAGTGATTTGTGGGCATCTCCTATTACCAGTAATACGGGTTTTTTATACTATCTTGTCATACTTGATGATTTTTTGCACTATGTGTGGACCTTCTCGTTGCGGAGAAAATCTGATGCACTCTCCGTTCTCACTACATTTTAATCCTACGTCGCTACGCGGTTTGGGAGTCCCATTCATGCCTTGTAGACTGACAACGGGAAGGAGTTCGACAACGACGGGGTTCGAACCCTCCTTGCCACACACGGCATGATTTTTCGTCTCACCTGCCAGTATACCTCGCAATAAAATGGTCGCGCCGAACGGATCCTTCGCACCCTCAATGATTGTGTGCGCACTCTTCTCTTCCACGCTAATGTCCCGCCCCGGTTTTGGCCGGACTCTCTCTCCACCGCCTCTTGCTACCTCTTGAGCACTGCGTTGGTTTTCCCTTGAAGAGGAAAGGGTGATGCAGCAAAGTAGCGTAAGTATTTTCCTCAGTTTTTGAGAACCAAGGTATCAATCTAGTAGGAGGCCACGCACGAGTCCCTCGCACCTACACAAACAAATAAAATCCTCGCAACCAACGCAATAAAGGGGTTGTCAATCCCTTCACCGTCACTTAAGAAAGTGAGATCTGATAGATATGATAAGATAATATTTTTGGTATTTTTATGATAAATATGCAAAGTAAATAAAGCGAAATAGAAACGACACTAGAAATAGCTTGTTAACGGGAGATTAATATGATGGAAAATAGACCCGGGAGCCATAGGTTTCACTTGTGGCTTCTCTCGAGAGCATAAGTATTATGGTGGGTAAACAAATTACTATTGGGCAATTGACAGAATTGAGCATAGTTATGAGAATATCTAGGTATGATCATGTATATAGGCATCACGTCCGAGACAAGTAGACCGGCTCCTTCCTGCATCTACTACTATTACTCCACACATCGACCGCTATCCAGCATGCATCTAGAGTATTAAGTTCAAAGGAACAGAGTAACACTTTAAGTAAGATGACATGATGTAGAGGGATAAACTCATGCAATATGATATAAACCCCATCTTGTTATCCTCGATGGCAACAATACAATACGTCCCTTGCTACCCCTACTGTCACTGGGAAAGGACACCGCAAGATTGAACCCAAAGCTAAGCACTTCTCCCATTGCAAGAAAGATCAATCTAGTAGGCCAAACCAAACTGATAATTCAAAGAGACTTGCAAAGATAACCAATCATACATAAAAGAATTCATAGAAGATTCAAATATTGTTCATAGATAAACTTGATCATAAACCCACAATTCATTGGTCTCAACAAACACACCGCAAAAGAAGATTACATCGAATAGATCTCCGCGAGAATCGTGGAGAACTTTGTATTGAGATCCAAAGAGAGAGAAGAAGCCATCTAGCTAATAACTATGGACCCGAAGGTCTGGAGTAAACTACTCACACATCATCGGAGAGGCTATGGTGTTGATGTAGAAGCCCTCCATGATCGATGCCCCCTCCGGCGGAGCTCCGGAAAAGGCCCCAAGATGGGATCTCACGGGTACAAAAGGTTGCGGCGGTGGAATTAGGTTTTTGGCTCTGTATCTGGTAGTTCGGGGGTACGTAGGTATATATAGGAGGAAGAAGTACGTCGGTGGAGCAACGTGGGCCCCATGAGGGTAGAGGGCGCGCCTGGGGGGGTAGGCGCGCCCCCTACCTCGTGCCTTCCTGGTTGATGTCTTAACGTAGGGTCCAAGTCCTCTGGATCACGTTCGTTCTGAAAATCACGGTCCCGAAGGTTTCATTCCGTTTGGACTTCGTTTGATATTCTTTTTCTGTGAAACTCTGAAATACGCAAAAAACATCAATTCTGGGTTGGGCCTCCGGTTAATAGGTTAGTCCCAAAAATAATATAAAAGTGTATAATAAAGCCCAATAATGTCCAAAACAGAATATAATATAGCATGGAATAATCAAAAATTATAGATACGTTGGAGACATATCAAGCATCCCCAAGCTTAATTCCTGCTCGTCTTCGAGTAGGTAAATGATAAAAACAGAATTTTTGATGTGGAATTCTACTTGGCATAATTTCAATGTAATTTTCTTAATTGTGGTATGAATATTCAGATTCGAAAGATTCAAGAGAAAATTTTAATGTTGACATAAAAATAATAATACTTCAAGCATACTAACTAAGCAATTATGTTTTCTCAAAATAACATGGCCAAAGAAAGTTATCCATACAAAATCATATAGTCTGGCTATGCTCTATCTTCACCACACAAAGTATTTGAATCATACACAACCCTGATGACAAGCCAAGCAATTGTTTCATACTTTTGGTGTTCTCAAACTTTTTCAATCTTCACGCAATACATGAGCGTGAGCCATGGACATAGCACTATATGTGGAATAGAATGGTGGTTGTGGAGAAGACAAAAAAGGAGAAGATGGTCTCACATCAACTAGGCGTATCAACGGGCTATGGAGATTCCATTAATAGATATCAATGTGAGTGAGTAGGGATTGCCATGCAACGGATGCGCTAGAGCTATAAGTATATGAAAACTCAACAGAAGGAACTAAGTGGGTGTGCATTCAACTCGCTTTCTCATGAAGACCTAGGGCATTTTGAGGAAGCCCATCATTGGAATATACAAGCCAAGTTCTATAATGAAAAAATCCCACTAGTATATGAAAGTGATATCATAGGAGACTCTCTATCATGAAGATCATGGTGCTACTTTGAAGCACAAGTGTGGTAAAAGGATAGTAGCATTGTCCCTTCTCTCTTTTTCTCTCATTTTTTGGGCCTTTTCTCTTTTTTATGGCCTCTTTTTTTAGTCCGGAGTCTCATCCCGACTTGTGGGGTAATCATAGTCTCCATCATCCTTTCCTCACTTGGGACAATGCTCTAAAAATGATGATCATCACACTTTTATTTACTTACAACTCAATACTTAGAACAAAATATGACTCTATGTGAATGCCTCCAGCGGTGTACCGGGATGTGCAATGATGCATGAGTGACATGTATGAAAGAATTATGAACGGTGGCTTTGCCACAAATACAATGTCAACTACATGATCATGCAAAGCAATATGACAATGATGGAGCGTGTCATAGTAAACGGAATGACGGAAAGTTGCATGGCAATATATCTCGGAATGGCTATGGAAATGCCATGATAGGTAGGTATGGTGGCTATTTGGAGGAAGGTATATGGTGGGTGTATGATACCGGAGAAAAGTGTGCGGTATTAAAGAGGCTAGCAATGGTGGAAGGGTGAGAGTGTGTATAATCCATGGACTCAACATTAGTCATAAAGAACTCACATACTTATTGCAAAAATCTATTAGTTATCGAAACAAAGTATTACGCGCATGCTTCTAGGGGGATAGATTGGTTGGAAAAGACCATCGCTCGTCCCCGACCGCCACTCATAAGGAAGGCAATCAATAAATAAATCATCTCTGACTTCATCACATAAGGTTCACCATACGTGCATGCTACGAGAATCACAAACTTCAACACAAGTATTCCTCAAATTCGCAACTACTCAACTAGCATGACTCTAATATCACCATCTTCATATCTCAAAACAATTATCAAGTATCAAACTTCTCATAGTATTCAACACACTCATAAGAATTTTTTTACTAATCTTGAATGCCTATCATAATTAAAGCAAATTACCACGCTGTTTTGTAGGACTCTCAAAATAATCTAAGTGAAGCATGAGAGAACAATAGTTTCTATAAAACAAATCCACCACCGTGCTCTAAAAAATATAAGTGAAGCACTAGAGCAAAAACTATATAACTCAAAAGATATAAATGAAGCACATAGAGTATTCTAATAATTTTCAAATCATGTGAGTCTCTCTCAAAAGGTGTGTACAGCAAGGATGATTGTGGTAAACTAAAAAGTAAAGACTCAAATCATACAAGACGCTCCAAGCAAAACACATATCATGTGGTGAATAAAAATATAGCTCCAAGTAAAGTTACCGATAGACGAAGACGAAAGAGGGGATGCCTTTCGGGGCATCCCCAAGCTTAGGCTTTTGGGTGTCCTTGAATTTTACCTCAGGGTGCCATAGGAATCCCCAAGCTTAGTATCTTGCCACTCCTTGTTCCATAATCCATCGAAACTTAACCAAAACTTGAAAACTTCACAACACAAAACTTAAAATAGAAAATCTCGTGAGCTCCGTTAGCGAAAGAAAACAAAACACCACTTCATGATACTGTAATGAACTTATTATTTATTTATATTGGTATTAACCCTACTGTATCCCAACTTCTCTATGGTTTATAAACTCTTTTACTAGCCATAGATTCATCAAAATAAGCAAACAACACACGAAAAACAGAATCTGTCAAAAACAGGACAGTCTGTAGTAATCTGTAGCTAACACAAACTTCTGGAACCCCAAAAATTCTAAAATAAACTGATGGACGTGAGGAATTTATCAATTAATCATATTCAAAAAGAATTAACTAAATAGCACTTTCCAAATAAAAATGGTAGCAGTTCTCGTGGGCGCTAAAGTTTCTATTTTTTACAGCAAGATCAAAAAGACTTTCCCCAAGTCTTCCCAACGGTTCCACTTGGCACAAACACTAATTAAACACAAAAAACACAACCAAAACAGAGGCTAGATAAATTATTTATTACTAAACAGGAGCAAAAAGCAAGGAATAAAAATAAAATTGGGTTGCCTCCCAACAAGCGCTATCGTTTAACGCCCCTAGCTAGGCATAAAAGCAAAGATAGATCTAGATATTGCCAACTTTGGTAGGCAATCCGTAAATGGCTCTCATAATAGATTCATAAGGTAATTTTATTTTCTTTCTAGGGAAGTGTTCCATGCCTTTCCTTAGCAGAAATTGGAATCTAATATTCCCTTCCTTCATATCAATAATTGCACCAATCGTTCTAAGGAAAAGTCTACCAAGAATAATAGGACATGAAGGATTGCAATCTATATCAAGAACAATAAAATCTACGGGAACATAATTCATATTTGCAACAATAAGAACACCATTAATTCTTCCCATAGGTTTCTTAATGGTGGAATCCGCAAGGTGCAAGTTTAAAGAGCAATCATCAAAATCACATAAACCTAGCAAATCACACAAAGTCTTTGGAATCGTGGAAACACTAGCACCCAAATCACACAAAGCATAGCATTCATGATCTTTAATTTTAATAGTAGGTTCCCACTCATCATAAAGTTTTCTAGGGATAGAAACTTCCAACTCAAGTTTTTCTTCATAAGATTGCATCAAAGTATCAACGATATGTTTAGTAAAAGCTTTATTTTGACTATAAGCATGAGCAGAATTTAGCACGGATTGCAACAAGGAAAATACAATCTATCAAAGAGCAATTATCATAATTAAAATCATTTAAATCCAAGATAGTGGGTTCATTGATATTTAAAGTTTTGATCTCTTCAATCCCACTTTTACCAATTTTAGCATCAAGATCTAAAAACTCCGAATTTTTGGAACGCCTTCTAGGTAAAGGTGGATCATATTCAGTCCCATAATTATCAAGATTCATATTGCAAAACAAAGATTTAATAGGGGACACATCAATAACTTTTAGATCTTCATCTTTATTTTCATGGTAACTAGAAGAACACGCTTTCACAAAACAATCTTTCTTAGCACACATCCTAGTGGTTCTTTCTTTGCACTCGTCAATGGAAATTCTCATGGCCTTGAGAGACTCATTGATATCATGCTTAGGTGGAATAGATCTAAGTTTCAAAGAATCAATATCAAGAGAAATTCTATCAACGTTCCTAGCCAACTCATAAACTTTAAGCAATTTTTCTTCAAGCAAAGCATTGAAATTCTTTTGCGAATTCATAAACTCCTTAACACTAGTCTCAAATTCAGAGGGGATCTTATTAAAATTTCCATAAGAATTGTTGTAGGAATTACCATAATTATTAGAGGAATTACTAGGATACGGCCTAGGATTAAAGTTTCCTCTATACGCGTTGTTACCAAAATTATTCCTACCAACAAAATTCACATCCATAGATTCATTATTATTCTCAATCAAAGTAGACAAAGACATATCATTAGGATCAGAAGAAACACTTTTATTAGCAAATAATTTCATAAGTTCATCCATCTTTCCACTCAAAACATTAATTTCTTCTATCGCATGCACTTTCTTATTAGTAGATCTTTCAGTGAGCCATTGAGAATAATTAACTATAATATTATCTAGGAGTTTAGTAGCTTCTCCTAAAGTGATTTACATAAAAGTGCCTAAGTAATTGCCCTACACATGGTTTGAATTTGTGGATGATTATACAATTTTTTTATGATGGATTGAATTTTGCTTCTAGAAATCTTTTAGCAGGAGGAAAATACTTAGAGATAAAAGCATCTTTGCACTTATTCCATGAATCAATACTATTTTTAGGCAAAGACGAAAACCAAGATTTAGCACAATCTCTAAGCGAAAACAGGAATAGCTTCAATTTAACAATATCATTATCCACATCTTTCTTCTTTTGCAGACCACACAAATCAAAAAGTTGTTTAGATGGGTAGCGGCATCTTCACTAGGAAGGCCGGAAAACAGATCTTTCATGACAAGATTCAGCAAAGCAGCATTAATTTCACAAGATTCAGCATCGGTAAGAGGAGCAATCGGGGTGCTAAAATCATTGTTGTTGGTATTGGTAAGGTCACACAATTTAGTATTATCTTGAGCCATCGTGACAGGCAAGCAATCCAACACACAAGCAAACAAGAAACGGGCAAAAAAAGGCAAATAGGGAAAGAGAAGGACGGAGAGAGAGGGCAAATAAAACGACAAGGGTGAAGTAGGGGAGAGGAAAATGAGAGGCAAATGGCAAATAATGTAATGCGGGAGATAAGGGTTTGTGATGGGTACTTGGTATGTTGACTTTTGCGTGGACTCCACGGCAACGGCGCCAGAAATCCTTCTTGCTACCTCTTGAGCACTGCGTTAGTTTTTCCTTGAAGAGGAAAGGGTGATGCAGCAAAGTAGCATAAGTATTTCCCTCAGTTTTTGAGAACCAAGGTACCAATCCAGTAGGAGGCCACGCACGAGTCCCTCGCACCTACACAAACAAATAAAATCCTCGCAACCAACGCAATAAAGGGGTTGTCAATCCCTTCACCGTCACTTACAAAAGTGAGATCTGATAGATATGATAAGATAATATTTTTGGTATTTTTATGATAAAGATGCAAAGTAAATAAAGCGAAATAAAAAACAACACTAGAAATAGCTTGTTAATGGGAGATTAATATGATGGAAAATAGACCCGGGGGCATAGAGGTTTCACTAGTGGCTTCTCTCGAGAGCATAAGTGTTACGGTGGGTAAACAAATTACTGTTGAGCAATTGACAGAATTGAGCATAGTTATGAGAATATCTAGGTATGATCATGTATATAGGCATCACGTCCGATGTTGGAGAACGTAGCAGAAATTCAAAATTTTCTACGCATCACCAAGATCAATCTATGGAGTAATCTAGCAACGAGGGGAAGGAGAGTGCATCTACATACCCTTGTAGATCGCTAAGCGGAAGCGTTCAAGTGAACGGGGTTGATGGAGTCGTACTCGTCGTGATTCAAATCACCGATGATCCTAGTGCCGAACGGACGGCACCTCCGCGTTCAACACACATACAGCCCGGTGACGTCTCCTACGCCTTGATCCAGCAAGGGGAGAAAGAGAGGTTGGGGAAGACTCCATCCAGCAGCAGCACGATGGCGTGTTGGCGGTGGAGGAGCGCGGGACTCCAGCAGGGCTTCGCCAAGCACTACGAGAGACGAGGAGGAAGAGGGGTAGGGCTGCACCAACAGGGAGACTGAATCGTGTGTTGGGCTGCCCCTTTGCTCAAGTATATATAGGGGGAGGGGAGGGGATGCGCCCCCACCTAGGGTTCCCTCCCTAGGGGTGGCGGCAGCCCCCAGATCCCATCTGGGAGGCGGCCAAGGGGGAGAGAGAGGGGGGCGCACCTAGGGTGGGCCTTAGGGCCCATCTGCGCCTAGGGTTTGCCCCCTCTCCCCTTGAGGACGCCTTGGGCCTTGGTGGGAGGCGCCCCAGCCCACCTAGGGACTGGTCACTTCCCACTATTGGCCCATGTAAGCCTCCGGGGCTGGTGGCCCCACCTGGTGGACCCCCGGACCCCTCCGATGGTCCCGGTACACTACCGGTGATGCCCGGAACAATTCCGGTGGCCAAAACCATACTTCATATATATCAATCTTTACCTCTGGACCATTCTGGAACTCCTCGTGACGTCCGGGATCTCATCCAGGACTCCGACCAACATTCGGTAACTGCATACATACTTTCCCTATAACCCTAGCGTCATCGAACCTTAAGTGTGTAGACCCTACGGGTTCGGGAGTCATGCAGACATGGCCGAGACAACTCTCCGGTCAATAACCAACAGCGGGATCTGGATACCCATGTTGGCTCCCACATGCTCCACGATGCTCTCATCGGATGAACCACGATGTCAAGGATTTAATCAATCCCGTATACAATTCCCTTTATCTAGCGGTACCATACTTGCCTGAGATTCGATCATCGGTATCCTGATACCTTGTTCAATCTCGTTACCGGCAAGTCTCTTTACTCATTCCATAACACATCATCCCATGATCAACTCCTTGGTCACATTGTGCACATTATGATGATGTCCTACCGAGTGGGCCCAGAGATACCTCTCCGTTTACACGGAGTGACAAATCCCAGTCTTGATTTGTGCCAACCCAACAGACACTTTCGGAGATACCTGTAGTGTACCTTTATAGCCACCCAGTTACGTTGTGACGTTTGGCACACCCAAAGCACTCCTACGGTATCCGGGAGTTGCACAATCTCATGGTCTAAGGAAATGATACTCGACATTAGAAAAGCTTTAGCATACGAACTACACGATCTTTGTTCTAGGCTTAGGATTGGGTCTTGTCCATCACATCATTCTCCTAATGATGTGATCCCGTTATCAACGACATCCAATGTCCATGGTCAGGAAACCGTAACTATCTATTGATCAACGAGCTAGTCAACTAGAGGCTTGCTAGGGACATGGTGTTGTCTATGTATCCACACATGTATCTGAGTTTCCTATCAATACAATTATAGCATGGATAATAAACGATTATCATACAATGAAATATAATAATAATAACTAATTTATTATTGCCTCTAGGGCATATTTCCAACAGTCTCCCACTTGCACTAGAGTCAATAATCTAGTTCACATCGCCATGTGATTAACACTCACAGGTCACATCGCCATGTGACCTACATCCAAGAGTCTACTAGACTCAATGATCTAGTTCACATCACTATGTGATAATCACTCAAAGAGTTCTGGGTTTGATCATGTTATGCTTGTGAGAGAGGTTGTAGTCAATGGGTCTTGCCATATTCAGATCCCTATGTATTTCGCAAAACTTTATATCGTAGATGCTGCTACCACGTTCCACTTGGAGCTATTCCAAATTGTTGCTCCATTATACGTATCCGGTATCTCTACTGAGAGCTATCCGGATAGGTGTCAAGCTTGCATCGATGTAACTCTTTACGTCGAACTCTTTATCACCTCCATAACCGAGAAACATTTCCTTATTCCTCTAAGGATAATTTTTGACCGCTACCCGGTGATCTACTCCTAGATCACCTTTGTACCCTCTTGCCAGACATGTGGCAAGGCACACATCAGGTGCGGTACTTCAGCATGGCATACCGTATAGATCCTATGACAAAAGCATAGGGGACGACCTTCGTCCTTCCTCTTTCTTCTGCCGTGGTCAAGCTTTGAGTCTTACTCAACTTCACACCTTACAACTCAGGTAAGAACCCCTTCTTTGACTGATCTATTTTGAAATCCTTCAAAAATATGTCAAGGTGTGTGTTCTTTGAAAGTATCATCAGGCGTCTTGATCTATTTCTATAGATCCTGATGCCCAATATGTAAGCAGCTTTATCCAGGTCTTCCTTTGAAAATCACTCTTCAAACAACCGTTTATGCTTTCCAGAAATTCTACATCATTTCAAATCAACAATATGTCATCCACATATACTTATCAGAAATGTTGTAGTGCTCCCACTCACTTTCTTGTAAATACAAGTTTCTAGCAAACATTGTATAAACCTAAAAGCTTTGATCACTCCATCAAAACATATATTCCGATTCCGAGATGCCTGCTCTAGTCCATAGAAGGATTGCTGGAGCTAGCATACCTTTTAGCATTCTTAGGATCGTCAAAACCTTTTATTGTATCACATACAACTTTTCTTACGAAAACTGGTAAGAAAACTTGTTTTGACATCCATCTGTAAGATTTCATAATTGAAAAATACAACTAATGCTAACATGATTCCGACGGACTTAAGCATCGCTACGGGTGAGAAATTCTCATCGTAGTCAACTCCTTGAACTTGTGAAAAGATTCTTTCCCATAAGTCGAGCTTCATAGACGGTAACATTACCACCCACATCCGTCTTCTTCTTAAATACCCATTTATCTCAATGGCTTGCCGATCATCGGGCAAGTACACCAAAGTCCATACTTTGTTCTGATATATGGATCCTATCTCGGATTTCATGGCTTCTAACCATTTGTCGGAATACGGGCCCACCATCGCTTCTCCATAGCTCGTAGGTTCATTGTTGTCTAACAACATGATATCTAAGACGGGATTACCATACCACTCAGGAGTAGTACATATCCTTGTCGACCTACGAGGTTCGATAGCAACTTGATCCGAAGCTTCATGATCACTATCATTAACTTCCTATTCAACAGACGTAGGCTCCACAGAAAACATCTTTCTATGTTGCATCACTCTATGGTTGAAGTAAAGGTTCGACAACCTCATCAAGTTCTATCTTCCTCCCACTCAATTCTTTCGAGAGAAACTCCTTCTCGAGAAAGGACCCGTTCTTAGCGACAAACAATTTGCCCTCGGATCTGAGATGGAAGGTATACCCTACTGTCACCTTTGGGTATCCTATGAAGATGTGTTTGTCCTCTTTGGGTTCAAGCTTTTCCGGCTGAAGCCTTAAGCATCGCAGCCCCAAACATTAAGAAACGACAACTTTGGTTTCTTGCCAAACCAATGTTCATACGACGCCGTCTCAACGGACTTAGATGGTGTCCTATATAAAGTGAATACAGCTGTCTCTAATGCATAACCTCAAAATGAAAATGGTAGATTGGTAAGAGACATCATAGATCGCACCATATCTCATAAGGTTCGATTACGACATCCGGACACACCATAACCCAGTGGTGTTCCAGGTGGCTTCAACTGTGAAACAATTCCACAATGTCTTAAGTGTTTGCCAAACTCATAACTCAAATATTCTCATTGATCAGATCGTAGGGATTTGATCTTCTTGTTATGATGATTCTTAACTTCACTCTGAAATCGCTTGAACTTTTCAAACGTTTCAGACTTGTGCTTCATTAAGTAAATATACCTATATCTACTCAAATCGTCAGTGAAGATGAGAAAATAGCGATATCCACCGCGCGCTTCAATTCTCATTGATCACACGCATCAGCATGTATGATTTCCAACAAGTCACTTGCCCGTTTCATTGTACCTGAAAGCGGGGTCTTAGTCATCCTGCCCATGAGGCATGGCTCGCATGTGTCAAGCGATTCTAAATCAAGTGACTCCAAACATCCATCGACATGGAGTTTCTTCATGCATCTTACGCCAATATGACCTAAGCGGCAGTGCCACGAGAAAGTGGTACTATCATTATTAACTCTACATCTTTTGGCGTGAACATGTGTATTACCACGACCGAGATTCAATGAACCATTCACATAGGTGCATGACCATGAAAGGTATCATTCATGTAAACAGAATAACCATTATTCTCTAACTTAAATGAATGACCGTATTGCAATGAACATGATCTAATCATATTCATGCTCAACGTAGACACCTGATAACATTTATCTAGGTTCAATACTAATCCCGAAGGCAGATGGAGCGTGCGATGGTGATCTCATCAACTTTGGAAACACTTCCAACACACATCGTCACCTCGCCCTTAGCCAGTCTCCGTTTAGTCCGTAGCTTTTGCTTCAAGTCACCAATAATAGTAACTGAACCGGTATCCAATACCCAGGTGCTACCAGGAGTACTAGTGAGGTACACATCAATAACACGTATATACTTTGTTGAAGTTGCCAGCCTTCTTATCTACCATGCATTTGGGGTAATTCCGCTACCAGTGACTGTTCCCCTTACAATAGAAGCACTTAGTCTCGGGTTTGGGTTCAACCTTGGGTTCCTTCACTGGAGCGGCAACTGATTTTCCATCCATGAAGTTTCCCTTCTAGCCCTTGCCCTTCTTGAAACCAGTGGTCTTGTTAAACCATCAACACTTGATGCTCCTTCTTGATTTCTACCTTCTGCGGTCTTAAGCACGGCGAACAGCTCCGGGATCAACTCCATCCCTTGCATGTCATAGTTCATCACGAAGATCTAGTAGCTTAGTGATAGTGGCTAGAGAACTCTATCAATCACTATCTTATCTGGAAGTTTAACTCCCACTTGATTCAAGTGATTGTAGCACCCAGACATTCTGAGCACATGCTCACTGGCTGAGCTATTCTCCTCCATCTTGTTGGCTAAAGAACTTGTCAGAGGTCTCACACCTCTCAACACGGGCATGAGCCTGAAATCCCAATTTCATCTCTTTGAACATCTCATATGTCTTATGGCATTCAAAACGTCATTCGAATCCCGATTCTAAGCCGTAAAGTATGGTGCACTAAACTATCAAGTAGTCATCAGGATGTGTCTGTCAGGTGTTCACAACATCCACAGACGACGTTGTAGGGGTTTGCACATCGAGCGGTGCATCAAAGACGTAAGCCTTCTGTGTAGCAGTGAGGACACTCCTCGGACTACGGACCTAGTCCGAATCAGTGCTTACAATATATTTCAACTTAATCTCTCTCTAGGAACGTATTGAAACGGGGAGCTACAACGTGAGCTATTTATCTACAACATATTTGCAAAGACAATTTAGACTATGTTCATGATAATTGAGTTCATCTAATGAACTCCCACTCAGATAGACATCCCTCTAGTCATCTAAGTGAAACATGATCCGAGTCAACTAGGCCATGTCCGATCATCACGTGAGACGGACTAGTCAACATCGGTGAACATCTTCATGTTGATCGTATCTTCTATACGACTCATGCTCGACCTTTCGGTCTTCCGTGTTCCGAGGCCATGTCTGTACATGCTAGGCTCGTCAAGTCAACCTAAGTGTTTTTGCTGTGTAAATCTGGCTTACACCCATTGTATTCGAACGTTAGAATCTATCACACCCGATCATCACGTGGTGCTTCGAAACGATGAACCTTCGCAACGGTGCATAGTTAGGGGGAACACTTTTCTTGAAATTTTAGTGAGGGATCATCTTATTTAAGCTACCGTCGTTCTAAGCAAATAAGATGTAAAACATGATAAACATCACATGCAATCAAATAGTGACATGATATGGCCAATATCATTTGCTCCTTTGATCTCCATCTTCGGGGCTCCATGATCATCGTTGTCACCGGCATGACACCATGATCTCCATCATCGTGTCTTCTTGAAGTTGTCACGTCAACTATTACTTCTACTACTATGGCTAATGCTTTAGCAATAAAGTAAAGTAATTACATGACGTTTATGTTGACACGCAGGTCATAAATAAATAAAGACAACTCCTATGGCTCCTGCCGGTTGTCATACTCATCGACATGCAAGTCGTGATTCCTATTACAAGAACATGATCAATCTCATACATCACATATCTAATTCATCACATCCTTTTGGCCATATCACATCACAAGGCATATGCTGCAAAAACAAGTTAGATGTCCTCTAATTGTTGTTGCAAGTTTTTACGTGGCTGCTATAGGTTTCTAGCAAGAACGTTTCTTACCTACGCCAAAACCACCACGTGATATGCCAATTTCTATTTATCCTTCATAAGGACCCTTTTCATCGAATCCGATCCGACTAAAGTGGGAGAGACAGACACCCACTAGCCACCTTATGCAACTAGTGCATGTCAGTCGGTGGAACCAGTCTCACGTAAGAGTACGTGTAAGGTCGGTCCGGGCCGCTTCATCCCACGATGCCGCCGAATCAAGATAAGACAAGTAACGGCAAGTAAATTGACAAAATCAACGCCCACAACTGCTTTGTGTTCTACTCGTGCATAGAAACTATGCATAGACCTAGCTCATGATGCCAATGTTGGAGAACGTAGCAGAAATTCAAAATTTTCTACGCATCACCAAGATCAATCTATGGAGTAATCTAGCAACGAGGGGAAGGAGAGTGCATCTACATACCCTTGTAGATCGCTAAGCGGAAGCGTTCAAGTGAACAGGGTTGATGGAGTCGTACTCGTCGTGATTCAAATCACGGATGATCCTAGTGCCGAACGGACGGCACCTCCGCGTTCAACACACGTACAGCCCGGTGACGTCTCCTACGCCTTGATCCAGCAAGGGGAGAAGGAGAGGTTGGGGAAGACTCCATCCAGCAGCAGCACAACGGCGTGGTGGTGGTGGAGGAGCGCGGGACTCCAGCAGGGCTTCGCCAAGCACTACGAGAGACGAGGAGGAAGAGGGGTAGGGCTGCGCCAATAGGGAGATTGAATCGTGTGTTGGGCTGCCCCTTTGCTCAAGTATATATAGGGGGAGGGGAGGGGCTGCGCCCCCACCTAGGGTTCCCTCCCTAGGGGTGGCGGCAGCCCCTAGATCCCATCTGGGAGGCGGCCAAGGGGAGAGAGAGGGGGGCGCACCTAGGGTGGGCCTTAGGGCCCATCTGCGCCTAGGGTTTGCCCCCTCTCCCCTTGAGGACGCCTTGGGCCTTGGTGGGAGGCACCCCAGCCCACCTAGGGGCTGGTCCCTTCCCACTATTGGCCCATGTAAGCCTCCGGGGCTGGTGGCCCCACCTGGTGGACCCCCGGACCCCTCCGGTGGTCCCGGTACACTACCGGTGATGCCCGGAACAATTCCGGTGGCCAAAACCATACTTCCTATATATCAATCTTTACCTCCGGACCATTCTGGAACTCCTCGTGACGTCCGGGATCTCATCCGGGACTCCGAACAACATTCGGTAACCGCATACATACTTTCCCTATAACCCTAGCATCATTGAACCTTAAGTGTGTAGACCCTACGGGTTCGGGAGTCATGCAGACATGGCCGAGACAACTCTCCGGTCAATAACCAACAGCGGGATCTGGATACCCATGTTGGCTCCCACATGCTCCACGATGCTCTCATCGGATGAACCACGATGTCAAGGATTTAATCAATCCCGTATACAATTCCCTTTGTCTAGCGGTACGATACTTGCCCGAGATTCGATCGTCGGTATCCCGATACCTTGTTCAATCTCGTTACCGGCAAGTCTCTTTACTCGTTCCGTAACACATCATCCCGTGATCAACTCCTTGGTCACATTGTGCACATTATGATGATGTCCTACCGAGTGGGCCCAGAGATACCTCTCCGTTTACACGGAGTGACAAATCCCAGTCTCGATTCGTGCCAACCCAACAGACATTTTAGGAGATACCTGTAGTGTACCTTTATAGCCACCCAGTTACGTTGTGACATTTGGCACACCCAAAGCACTCCTACGGTATCTGGGAGTTGCACAATCTCATGGTCTAAGGAAATGATACTTGACATTAGAAAAGCTTTAGCATACGAACTACACGATCTTTGTGCTAGGCTTAGGATTGGGTCTTGTCCATCACATCATTCTCCTAATGATGTGATCCCGTTATCAACGACATCCAATGTCCATGGTTAGGAAACCGTAACCATCTATTGATCAACTAGCTAGTCAACTAGAGGCTTACTAGGGACATGGTGTTGTCTATGTATCCACACATGTATCTGAGTTTCCTATCAATACAATTATAGCATGGATAATAAACGATTATCATGAACAATGAAATATAATAATAATAACTAATTTATTATTGCCTCTAGGGCATATTTCCAACATCCGAGACAAGTAGACCGACTCCTGCCTGCATCTACTACTATTACTCCACACATCGACCGCTATCCAGCATGCATCTAGAGTATTAAGTTCAAAGGAACAGAGTAACGCTTTAAGTAAGGTGACATGATGTAGAGGGATAAACTCATGCAATATGATATAAACCCCATCTTGTTATCTTCGATGGCAACAATACAATATGTTCCTTGCTGCCCCTACTGTCACTGGGAAAGGACACCGCAAGATTGAACCCAAAGCTAAACACTTCTCCCATTGCAAGAAAGATCAATCTAGTAGGCCAAACCAAACTGATTATTCGAAGAGACTTGCAAAGATAACCAATCATACATAAAAGAATCCATAGACGATTCAAATATTGTTCATAGATAAACTTGATCATAAACCCACAATTCATCGGTCTCAACAAACACACCGCAAAAGAAGATTACATTGAATAGATCTCCACGAGAATCATGGAGAACTTTCTATTGAAAACCAAAGAGAGAGAAGAAGCCATCTAGCTAATAACTATGGAATCGAAGGTCTGGAGTAAAGTACTCACACATCATCGGAGAGGCTATGGTGTTGATGTAGAAGCCCTCCGTGATCGATGCCCCCTCCGGCGGAGCTCCGGAAAAGGCCCCAAGATAGGATCTCACGGGTACAGAAGGTTGCGGCAGTGGAATTAGGTTTTTGGCTCCGTATCTGGTAGTTTGGGGGTACGTAGGTATATATAGGAGGAAGAAGTACGTCGGTGGAGCAACATGGGCCCCATGAGGGTGGAGGGCGCGCCTAGGGGGTAGGCACGCTCCCCTACCTCGTGCCTTCCTGGTTGATGTCTTGATGTAGGGTCCAAGTCCTCTGGATGACGTTCGTTCCGAAAATCACGTTCCCGGAGGTTTCATTCCGTTTGGACTCCGTTTGATATTCTTTTTCTGCGAAACTCTGAAATAGGCAAAAGAAGCAATTCTGGGCTGGGCCTCCGGTTAATAGGTTAGTCCCAAAAATAATATAAAAGTGTATAATAAAGCCCAATAATGTCCAAAACATAATATAATATAGCATGGAAAAATCAAAAATTATAGATACGTTGGAGACGTATCACCTCTCTCCTCGTCAACCTTTGTCTGAGTCGTGCTCATGGGAACTTTGCACCACATCATCTCCTCTTCGGTAGCCCACCTTCCTATGACAATCTTCGTGTTTTTGGGTGTCTCTATTATCCTAGCATCACTACTCCTCATAAACTCGCACCTCGCTCCGTGGCATGCATCTTTCTCGGATACCCACCAAACACCAAAGGTTATCGTTGCTATGATCCGGTTTCCCACCGAGTTTTCACTTCACGACATGTTTACTTTGACGAGAGGTCTTTTCCCTTTTACCAGGAACCACCGCCGGCTCACTCGCCATCGTCACCCATGCCTCTCGGTGCTCCTAGGGGAGGCCGCTCACTTGCGCTCGGGCCCCCTCCCAGCTTCGGGCCCCCTGCAGTGCGCGTGGGCCTCCCCTGGCTTCGGCGCCCTCGCCGCGCCTGTGACGCCCGGATATTTAAGTGACGGTAATTCCCTGTTAGTCATGCCGTGTCACCTTAATTACTGTTGCTAATCTCGCGTTAGTTCAAAACCAATTCAAAATTCAAATTCAAAATCAAGTCAAACATTTAAAGTTTTCAAAAGTCAAAACTAAAAGGTTGTAAAGGTGTTAAATAAATCATGGGTAATAATGGTGGAGAAACCTAAATTTAATAAAATGTTTAAGTGTTCAAAATAATTAAAATAGAGGTTAAAATATTAAAAGAAATGCCTTTTGAATTTTATAAAATATTAAACTATTTTAATTTGGGTTGAAAATTAATGTGGCAGTAGTATTTTAAAAGTATTAACTTAGGTGCTAGTGATAATTTTTATAAAACTAAAATAAAAGAAAACTAAAAGTAAAACGGTAAAAGAAAAATAAATAAAAAGAAAAGAAACAAAATAGAAAATAAAACTAACAAAAAAGAGAGGAAAAGAACCCCTGGGCTCTGGCCCAACACGCCTGCAGCCCAACTGGGCCACCAGGCCGGCCACTCCCCATATCCCCATCTCACCCGAAACCCTAACCCCCCACGCACACCACTCCCCCACTCGCTCTCTCTCTCTTTCCCCACGATCCCCCTCCCTCGCTGGATCTGGATCAGCGCAGGCAAGCGGCGCCCTGGTGCCTTGATGTTCGCCGCCCGTCGCCCCTGTCGCCACCGCATGGAGGACCACCTCGCCGGATCTTCCCCTCCCGCTGGATCTCGATCGGCACCCGAGCCGATACCCGGTGCCAGCGCTCGTCACCGCACCGCCATCGCCACGCCGCCCGTCCCCGGCTCCTCCTCACGCCCACTCCCATTTACCCTACGGCCACCGTGAGCGCCCCTTCTCCTCCTCCTCCCCTGCTCGCAACGGCACCCCGCGCCTGACGCCGTCTCTATCGGCGCGCGCACCGCGCTTGTAGCCGCGCACACCCGCTCCTTGACGCGCCCCGCAACCGCCGCTCGCTCGTCCCGTGACCCCTGCTCGCCGTTGCGCTGCTGCGCGCCACTGCCTTTGCCCTCCCACTTCCGCTCGCGCCCGCGGACCCTTCCCCCTTCGCTCGCTGTAGCCGCCCCGCTCGTCGACCCCGTTGCTCTGCTGCCGCTGCTCGCCCACGACTGAGCCGCGCACGCCCTTTCCTGACGCGCCTCGCATGCAGGCACGCCCGCGGCTTCCTTCCCGTGCGCGCCCACCGTGGCCGCGCCCCTGTAGGTCACCGTGGACCCCGCGTTGCCCCGCCACCGCCCTACGGCTCCCTGCCGCAACCACCTCCGCCGCCGTGGTCATTCCCCCCCTTCGTCGCCTCCCCTGGCTTCGGCCAGCGCCAGCGCCGGCATGCGTCGGGCCTGCTCGGTGCCCCCTCGGGCACCCGTCCATTTGGGTGCCCATACCACCGCCCGTTAACGCGTGCCCGTGCCCGTTAAGTCTCCTAGGGCCAATGACAAGTGGGGCCTTGCCCCCAGAACGAAAATGAAAAAAAAGAAGTAAAAATAAATAATAAATAAAATTATTAATTAAATTAACTAATTAATTAATTAAAGGATCAATTAACTTAATTAATCTTGTATAATTGACCTAATCAATTAACTAAACTAATCAAACCTGTTTAGTTAGCCTGAGTCTATGACAGGTGGGTCCCACTGGACCCACATGCCAGGTTTGACTCTGGTCAGCTAGGTTTGACCTGCTGACGTCATGGTAATGTCATGCTGACATCACCTTTCACTGTTCTGGATAATGTTCTATTAAAATAATTAATTAAATGCTAAAAATGATTTAAATATTTTAAAATCAATATAAAATAAACCGTAGCTCAGATGAAAAAACTTTGTACATGAAAGTTGCTCAGAACGACGAGACGAATCCGGATACGCAGCACGTTCGTCCGCCACGCATCCCTAGCATAGCGAACACGCAACTTTCCCCCTCCGGTTCATCTGTCTGAAAACGCGAAACACCGGGAATACTTTCCCGGATGATTTCCCCCTTCACCGGTACCACCTCATACCACGTTAGGGCACACCTAGCATCACGCTTTGTCATGTCATGCATCGTCATGCATTTGTTTGCATTATATTTATTGTTTCTTCCCCCTCTTCTCTCGCTAGACACCGAGACCGACGCCGCTGCTACCCAGTACGACTACGGTGTTGACGACCCCTCTCTCTTGCCAGAGCAACTAGGCAAGCCCCCCCCCTTGATCACCAGATATCGCCTATTCTTCTCTATACTGCTTGTATTAGAGTAGTGTAGCATGTTACTGCTTTCAGTTAATCCTATACTGTTGCATAGCCTGTCCTTACTACTACTGTTGTTACCCTTACCTGCTATCTACTACTTAGTATAGGATGCTAGTGTTCCATCAGTGGCCCTACACTCTTGTCCGTCTGCCATGCTATAGTACTGGGCCGTGATCACTTCGAGAGGTGATCACAGGCATATACTATATACTTTACACTGATACATTACCTGTGGTACTGTTCGGAGTTGGGGGCTGAAGTGGCAGGTGGCTCCATGCCGGTAGAGGTGGGCCTGGGTTCCCGACGGCGCACGACTGTTACTTTGTGGCGGAGCGACAGGGCAGGTTGAGACCACCTAGGAGAGAGGTGGGCCTGGCCCTGGTCGGCGTTCGCGGATACTTAACAGGTTTAACGAGATCTTGGTATTTGATCTGAATCTGGCCACTGGCCTATACGCACTAACCATCTACGCGGGGACAGTTATGGGCACTCGACGTCGTGGTATCAGCCGAAGCCTTTGTGACATCAGCGACTGAGCGGCGCGCGCCGGGTTGGACCGCGTAACACAACTTCCTTTCTAATGGAGGTTGCTAGGTCTGCTCTCCGGCCGCCCTCGCAACGTGCAGGTGTGCAATGGGCGATGGGCCCAGACCCCTGCGCCATAGGATTTAGACCGGCGTGCTGACTTCTCTGTTGTGCCTAGGTAGGGCTGCGATGTGTTGGTCTTCCGAGGCCGGGCATGACCCAGAAAAGTGTGTCCGGACAATGGAGATCGAGCGTGTTGGGAAATGTGGTGCACCCCTCCAGGGAAGTTGATCTATTCGAATAGCCGTGTCCCTCGGTAAAAGGATGACCCGGAGTTGTACCTTGACCTTATGACAACTAGAACCGAATACTTAATAAAACACACCCTTCCAAGTGCCAGATACAACCGGTTATCGCTCTCTCACAGGGCGACGAAGGTAGATCATCGGTTAGGATTATGCTATGCGATGCTACTTGGTGAACTTACCATCTACTCTCTTCTTCTGCTGCAAGATGGAGGTTACCAGAAGCGTAGTCTTCGATAGGACTAGCTATCCCCCTCTTATTCTGGCATTCTGCAGTTCAGTCCACATATGATACCCTTAATCCATTTGATACCAATGCATACATATGTAGTGTAGCTCCTTGCTTGCGAGTACTTTGGATGAGTACTCACGGTTGCTTTTCTCCCCATTTTCCCCTTTCCTATACTTGTTTGCTGCGACCAGACGTTGGAGCCCAGGAGCCAGACGCCACCGTCGACGACTACTACTACTCAGGAGGTGCCTACTACTACGTGCAGCCCGCTGACGACGACCAGGAGTAGTTTAGGAGGATCCCAGGCAGGAGGCCTGCGCCTCTTTCGATCTGTATCCCAGTTTGTGCTAGCCTTCTTAAGGCAAACTTGTTTAACTTATGTCTGTACTCAGATATTGTTGCTCCCGCTGACTCGTCTATGATCGAGCTCTTGTATTCGAGCCCTCAAGGCCTCTGGCTTGTAATATGATGCTTGTATGACTTATTTTATTTGTAGAGTTGTGTTGTGATATCTTCCGGTGAGTCCCTGATCTTGATCGTACATGTTTGCGTGTATGATTAGTGTACGGTCAAATTGGGGGCGTCACAAGTTGGTATCAGAGCCGACTGCCTATAGGAATCCCCCTTCCCCACTCCTTGGCCGAAGTCGAGTCTAGACATTACAAAACTTTTACTAACATGGCTGTGTGCCTTATGGGCCCACGTCACCATTGGATGGTATTAGGATCTTTTATTCCTCGTCTATACTCTGGGACTCTGACTCTCTTCTACTTAGGTTAAGCGAATTTGCTAACTCTAACTCTAGGCTCTCGTAATTACTTCCTCCCAGAGAGCCCCATATTACAGATGATCGTCTGCTGCACCAGAAGATTCCGCCGATACTCTCTGAGGTTTTCCCGAGACCCTTGTGCCCGCCGACTTTACAATCCCCTACCACCGATATAGCCTTATGGATAACTACCTACAATTGTCGTTCATACCTTCATCCTCAGTTGCTCTTATTATTACAAGATGCCCTAAATTGCTCTTCGTTGTTCCGAAATCCTGTAAGCTTACTGCCTTGCAGTTCTTTACCACATGAATACCCCTATTGAAAATTCCTCGTGCTTATTGAGTATCTGTTCATCCCCAGTTGTTCGTATGCTTCATAAGATACTCTGAAATAATATTCGACCTTCTGAGCATCCTCTTCAAACTATTGCTCTACAAATACTTGTATGCTTACATTATGGATGCTCCCATATCCCTAGCAATATTCACTAGTATCTTTTGACACCGCCATTCTGATCCTATTGATTCAACATGTGTGCGAATGCACACAATCATTAATCGACCCTTCTAAATTATCTTTCCGGCCCAGACGTCATTTTGAACATGAGCTGGTTCTCGACCAAACTATTTGTCATCGATTGTGCCTCTCGTCTATTCAGTTTATCCATCCTTGATCAGAGCATCTTCTTCTGATCCTTAGTTTTGGAAATCATAATTCCTTTGTTAACTAAGCATCGAATTATTCAGATGTTCTATAATCTGATGCCCTTGCATTCTTTCTTCCTCTGATTGAGTACTGATACTCACATTGGCTCCGTTGTGGATCGCCCGATCCATTATTGGATTTCATCCGACATCGTCCTTCATATTTAATAACCTTGTGAGCCTTTCCACGGGTATATAATGCCTTTGGTAAATTGTATCCTCTGCTTTGTCAATCATGCTTTGCTTCAAGCATGTGCTAATCGGTCCTGACGTTTGTGGTATTTGTTCCTAAGATGCCCCGATGGGTTGAACCAATGCCTTCCCTAATGTGTGTGGACCCGAAAGTTTTCACGGGTCGTACTTATCTGGTATTGCACCATTTAAAACTTTCAACAACTAATGCCATTTTTGAAAAACGAGAAGTGAATGGAAGGTTATACATTGAAGAAGTGGGAGTCGACCTTGAACTTTGTGTTCATGCCCATGGACACGATGTGGAACTTATCATGGGAGCTTCTTGTAATAGTAACTATTTCCTTGATATAATATCATATGGTATCGGTGAATTGATCCTTTGCAGTCGTGGTTCCGACCATGATTGTTCTTCTTTGGTCCCATTTCTTGGACAATTTAAATCACTTGTCTTCTACAGGTCAATATGCCTGCCCAACCTCTATTATGATCTACCTTCGAGTATTACCCCTGGTATCTCGAGGATATCAGGCCATTGCACTACATCTTATGAAATTTTGATGGAGTACTACCTTACCCTGTCTTTGTCACTTCATGGGTTTTGGGTTGTTTGTCAACTGAGAACACCGATAAGTGAATCGATTCCGCACTATGATTCAATAACTCTAAGTAATTTTCATTGCTTACGAGTTTCATAATCCTTCAAGTCATTCCTAGCATGATCGGCTATATCATTATTGTGCCTAGTTTTAACTGTGCTACCTGGTTCTTTTTCCCGAAGCACAATTTTCGACGATGAGCTAAGCTTACGTCGATATTCCTCGTCGTATCATTTCGCCTTGAACACCAAGCTTGATTTCGAGTTTGTGTCATACCCTTGGATCCAATAATCTTTCGCCTCATCATTCCTTTGACTTGATGTCGTCGCCGATTGATTACATCTTCATGAAATCTCGCGACAAATGTGTCGTGAACATCATCAACATTCTGAGCTCTTCCAAGATATCTATCGAATTCTTGATGAGAAATACCACCCTTTGCTCTCGATGATTTGTGTTATCATCGACCACTTTATTGCCTATCGTTCAACACAAACTTGTTCGTGCTTTGTGATATACCTTGAGATCCTTGCTATCCATCAATTGTTCTTCTTACCTTGGAGTATTACCATCTTTTATGTCAGGAATGTCGTGAGAATCTCACCACCTCTTGAGAATTCTTGATATAAGTGATACTTCACCATCACCATTCCTTTCTTGGTCCCCGTGTTGTTCCTAACAGGAATACCGACAGATGGACTAGTAATTTTAAACCTTATAGCAACCTTATTGCTTTGATGTTAATGGTCAACATTTCATTCTTAGACCATTGGTTATCGAATTGCCATTCTAACATTGTTTGTGCTACCTAAGCCCATATTTCGGGCGCACCTTTCAACCAGTGCTTAATTGTGTATGTTTCCGTCGAGCATACCTCATTATATCATTTGATCCGGCAAATGTTATGTCCTTGTTCACACAATATGGAAATCCATCTTTTGGAGATCTCAATGAATTGCCGCTAAGTTCATCAGCCACTTCCTCATCCTGTCATTGGTTTAATGATGAACTCATGATTCAACTTGCTTCCATAGCCCATTTCCCGAGAATCTTGCAACTCCATCTCGTTAATTGTGTTGCCCCCTTTCCTTGTCGGGAATCACGAGTCTGAGGTATCCTAACATCAATCGGATATGATTCTCGGTCAGATATGATGGTTGGGACATATTTCCAAGAGTTATAACATTGGTCTTTATATGACCCGGTAAGGTAATGTCATGCCTAGCACACCTGGCCAGAGGACCTATTGTTATAGTTTCCTTTTTAGCAAGCTTAGCGATTCTTCCATGAGGAAATCGTCAGACTTATTTTATAAGTTGTTCCTGATGAATCATTTGTGTATGCAAAGTCCGACCTTTGCTTGAAAACCATGTCAATGCTATCTCGAAGCATGTATCTGGTACTCCTATCATCAGTAAGAACATTTGTAGCACAATGCTAAATTTTCCTTTTCAATTATCCAAACACGTTTGTATGGGTAATATCATGAAATTTCTCTCCTCTTACCTAAAGGGTTTTCTATGTTATATCCTGTCATGGATATCATGCTCTGCTTGTCCTTGTGAAGGATATACCCCTGAAAATGTGTTTAAACACGTTTTCCTCTCCATTGTTCGGTTTAATCTGATGATCACCTTTTCCTTTCCATTGTTTTGTTTAACCTTTCTAGTGATCTATATGATCTAAGTAGTAATATTCTCATGATTATGTAAACACCTCGGTGTACAACTCTATCAGCAAGACCCTGTTACTATTGTTGATGACATTCCGGTAGCCACCGATGGACGAGAACCTTGCCTATTGGTCTGCCTCGTTCAACGACCAGGAAAATGGTTCTCTTCATCCCTCGCCCTTGGTACCAACGATGTTGCCAACATAACTGACCAGTTATTCTCTGACATGCCTTGCTTACATGATCCTGCAAGACATCACCCCTCTTCCTACTATTAACCCACATGGTGGGTCCATAACCCATGGGTCCCAGGATCGAAACCTGACTCTCCTATACACCCCCTGTTCGCAAGGTTGTTCCTCGTGCGTGGCCTCGTATGTAATTCACGGACCACCTTCCTAGTGATCTATTTTGGTAACACACGCAATACTTATTCTCGTTGCTTTGGACCCCTTTCACACTTTGTTTCACGCGACGAACGATTGCCTACCTGCTTGAAACTTCCCATGATACCTCCTTACCTTGCTCTCGATATTTTTGTAAGTTTCAATTCGAGAGTTACTTTCTGCCACCTTCCCCGATGTTATTGACCAGATAGTCAACCTTGTAGAGGTTTGTTCTCTCGGAATACCTCCCTTTTTTTATTCTTTCGTAAGTATGATGGAACCCCCGAAGAAAGGATGCCGACTTCATCTTGATGACTTGAAGCAGAGAAAGGAAGACATCATGGTAATGGATGGATCTCTTTGACAAGAGCCACTAAGACCAAGAAGACTCGTTAGAATTTCACAACCAAATTCCTCCCCCCTTACTTACCCTCTTAAATCTCGGGACAAGATTTCTTCTAGTAGAGGAGAATTGTGACGCCCGGATATTTAAGCGACGGTAATTCCCTGTTAGTCATGCCGTGTCACCTTAATTACTGTTGCTAATCTCGCGTTAGTTCAAAACCAATTCAAAATTCAAATTCAAAATCAAGTCAAACATTTAAAGTTTTCAAAAGTCAAAACTAAAAGGTTGTAAAGGTGTTAAATAAATCATGGGTAATAATGGTGGAGAAACCTAAATTTAATAAAATGTTTAAGTGTTCAAAATAATTAAAATATAGGTTAAAATATTAAAATAAATGCCTTTTCAATTTTATAAAATATTAAACTATTTTAATTTGGGTTGAAAATTAATGTGGCAGTAGTATATTTAAAAGTATTAACTTAGATGCTAGTGATAATTTTTATAAAACTAAAATAAAAGAAAACTAAAAGTAAAACAGTAAAAGAAAAAAAGAAAAAGAAAAGAAACAAAACAAAAAATAAAACTAACAAAAAAAAGGAAAAGAACCCCATGCTCCGGCCCAACAGGCCTG